>NC_089802.1:3472595-3680095 GCF_029633855.1 Hoplias malabaricus
TGCTTTAGCCTCTGTGAAGGCCTTTTCATGAACATTAAAGGCGATGATGCCATACGTTGAGAGGGAATGTTTATAAAGGGGTTGACTGTATTTAAAGCCACTGATCCAAAATCAGATATAAATAAATAGTTGTCAAGTGAATTTAGCTTTGTGTCCATTCCCAGCTGTTGACCAATCACTATGAGCGATGTTGGAAATACTACTGTCTGTCGGGGGGCTGGGGCAGCTTCGGCGCAGCTTCAGAAGAGGAGCTACACCTCTCCAGAAAACTGTTCTGGGGAATCTTCGATGCTCTGTCCAGAAAGGTACGGCACAGTAAACACGGTTCGTTCACTGATTTGTGCAATGTGAAGTGTCCTCGTAGTTTGGCAGAGAGACACATTTTCTGCACCTATAGCAGAACTGAACCTGTAGGGGGCGCTTCATTGATAGAACTGACCACAGTACTGTATTTGTGTCTGTTTGGAAACATCATTTCATGTTTAAAGTGAGGCTGTTTGTTTTATGATTACAAAGCAACATGAGAAACATTACAAAGAAGCATTTTTTATTAAATGATGCTACTGCACTGAGGTTTATATCTGAGAGTGTGGGTTGAGTGAAGGGTTTTCGGCGCTGTGCAGTTCGGCTCAGCACAGCCCGACATTGCACAGAGACACACGGGTTGACGATAAAATCCTGTTTCTGAGAGAGAGCAGTGTGGAGGAAAGTGTGAAAATAAGTGAAATAAGACGGTTCTGCTCTGTTTAGAAGCACAGCTGGCGCTAACAGACACTTGTGGTTTAACACACACCACAGCAGATGATTCTCCAGTGAAACTGAGGCTCAAATCAGTCGAATGAAGGCTCTTCTGAGTGTTTTCTCTGTTTTCAGCTTCATTCCTCTCTCTTTTAAACCCCCACCCGTTTTCAGAGTGTGACATCAGCAGACAGTGAGCTCCCACAGTGCCCCCTCCCTGTGACTCGCTTAAATGCACCTACATTAACTTTATGGCCTTGTACTTAACTTAGTTAGATACAGAATACAAATTTGACACAACACACGTCATAAACACCGCCCTCGTTTTGAGATACGTTCACATTTTTAAATACTGCTATAGACTTGTACCGTTAGACTGCCCCAACACTCAGTGGGGGTCTTTGAAGTGACCAGTGTGGAGTTTAAAGGCTCCTCTGTGGTGTGTTATTTCAGAGATATGACGCGGAGCTGTTTAAGCTGGCTCTGCCGTGTCTGAGCGCTGTGGCCGGAGCTTTACCTCCAGACTACATGGAGTCCAACTACGTGGCCATGATGGAGAAACAGTCGTCCATGGACGCGGAGGGCAACTTTAATCCCCAGCCTGTGGACACCAGCAAGTTAGTCACCGTTTTACCAGTCGTTCTGCTCACATCTTGTTTCATGATTAAAGCTGTGTGGGTCCTGAGGCACTGAATAAAGAGTACATTCATAAAATCTGTTACGTGTTTCAAACCCCCAGACAGTGATGAAGGACAGTCACACCACGATATTCTACATTCACTGTGATTCTTCTCTGATTGGTTAAACCCTTCTTCTGTTTCCTCAGCGTGAATATTCCAGAGAAGCTGGATCACTTTATCAACAAATACGCTGAGCACTCGCACGAGAAATGGTCAATGGAGAAGGTAATGAGGCTTTGTGTGGAGACTTTGATGTGTGTCTCTGACTTTTCTTTTTGTGTGTGTCTGTTTTTAATTCACTCACTCACTCTCTCTCTCTCTCTCTCTCACTCTCTCTTGCTCTCGCTTTCTCGCTCGCTCACTTGCTCTCTCTTTCTTTCTCGCTCACTCGCTCACTCACTCACTCACTCTCTCGCTCACTCACTCACTCACTCACTCACTCTCTCGCTCACACTCTCTCGCTCTCTTGCTGTCTCGCTCTCTCTCTCTCTCTCGCTCACCCGTTCTCTCTCTCTCTCTTGCTCTCTCTCTCTCTCTCTCTCTCTCTCTCTCTCTCTCTCTTGCTCTCACACTCTCACACTCTCTCGCTCTCTCTCTCTCACTCTCTCTCTCTCTCTCTTGCTCACTCGCGCTCTCTCTCTCTTTCACTTTCTCTCTCTCTCTCTCTCTTTCGCTCTCTCGTTCACTCGCTCTCTCTCTCTCTGTCGCTCTCTCTCTCTCTCTCTGTCTCTCTCTGTCGCTCTCTCTCTCTCTCTTTCGCTCTCTCGTTCACTCTCTCTCTCTCTCTCTCTCTCTCTCTTTCGCTCTCTCGCTCACTCGCTCTCTCTCTCTCTCTCTCTCTCTCTCTTTCGCTCTCTCGCTCACTCGCTCTCTCTCTCTCTCTCTCTCTCTCTCTCTCTCTCTGTAGTTTGCTAATGGCTGGGTTCACGGGGAGCAGTTCTGTGAAGCCTCTAAAGTTCATCCTTTGCTCAAACCTTATAAAGGACTCTCTGAGAAGGTACTGGACACTGTACACATTTTTGGAGCTTTTCTCCTGCAGGGTCCCTACTCAACGCAGACGACCAGCACCAACTCTCCATCTGTAAACTCTCCAACTGCGGCAGAAATCATGTTTGTTTTTATCTGACTCACGACGGCAGCTCGTAAAATTACGCCGTGTAAATGAGTGTAACAGACACAGCGCTGTTGCTGGGGTTCTTCCACAATTCAGTGTCACTGCTGGGTTGAGAATGGTCCATCAGCTCGGAGGCCAGAGACTGACATGTAGGGGCTCAGGGAGACCTCTCTCTAAAGGACTAAACTGCCCAGTGTTCTCTCCTCCACCTTCTTTCATTCCTTTCTTGTCTCTCTCTCCTCACCCTCCTCTCTTTTGTGTGTGTTGTCCAGGATAAAGAGGTGTACCGCTGGCCCATCAGAGAGACCCTGAAGACCATGCTGTCCTGGGGCTGGAGCATCGAGAGGATGAGGGAGAGTGACCCGGCCAGTCTACACAGCCGCACTCGCAGGATTTCTCTGTCCAGTCAGGTCAGTCTCTGCAGTCATCAGCATTGGTTTTTATTAGAGATGCACGATACTGCATTGTTTGAGTTATTGTTATCGGTCCGATATTGGAATGTTTGTCACAGTTTCTGCTGAGAGCAGGCTCCAAGATTAAAGTCCTCCTTTGATACGAAGGATTTTGGTTTTACTGTTGGTTTGAGGGTAAATCTAATGTGAAGTGTCAGCGACTCTCAGATAGCGGGGTTAACAACACACACACACACACACACCTATGTTTTCCTATGACCATCCACAATAAGAATTTTTGTTTTAATCTCGATAATTTCTGATAAATTATCGTCACAAAAAATATCAGTTATTTATTTCGGTGTCAGCTACACCAAGGTTCTCATTCATTCATTCATTCATTGTCTGTAACCCTTATCCAGTTCAGGGCAGTGGTTGGTCCGGAGCCTACCCGGAATCACTGGGCACAAGGCAGGAACACACCCTGCAGGGGGTGATAGTCCTTCACAGGGCGACACACACTCACACATTCACTCACACACTCACACCTACGGACACTTTTGAGTCTCCAATCCACCTACCAACGTGTGTTTTTGGAGCGTGGGAGGAAACCGGAGCACCCGGACACACCAAGGTGCTAATAATTGATTATCATATCTGTTTTGATTTGGCTGAACTTCAGCTTCACAGTAGCTTTATGATTTACCGGAGAAATTCTTCTGTAAGTCATGTTCACTCCCAGCTAAATTTATGAATATATTCTTTATTAATTTTATACTGTTTTCTATAAAGTTCCACTCACATGAGCTCAAGGACCAGAGGGTTTTTTTTGTCCCTGAAAGAGCCAGGGGATGCACTTATTATTCCTTGGCTACAGTTGGGAACAGTTGGTTTGTGAATGAGGTCCGTTCCGGTTCCTCGTTTGTGGAAAAGCGCTAATAGCAGGTCCCCCCATAAGGAATGGCTTTGACATCCACTCCCAAATCCTAAACTAGGAGTCAGTATAACGGCTGTTGCTTTCCGAACAGAAGAATCAGTGGAGAAAATTACACATTGCTTCTTTAAAATTCAAAAGAAGAGTAATACTGTGTTTTGTTGTGTACTCCCTGTAGCTGTCCATAGAGGGCGCTCATGGCTTCAGCCCCCGTCCAGTCGACATGAGCAACGTGACTCTCTCCCGGGACTTACACGTGAGTGACGAGTGGTGTAACACTATCCATTAGAGCTGTAAGAGCATCATTGTCGTCATAATCGCAGGCCATGATCTGTTGCTGTAGGCTGTAAATGTTCTGAACACAGTGTTTGTTTGGAAACCATGTGTTTGTGCTCTGCAGTCGATGGCGGAGCTGCTCGCTGAGAACTACCACAACATCTGGGCCAAAAAGAAGAAACTGGAACTGGAAGCCAAAGGTACGACGCCTGTTTGGAGTGACCATATCCACACGTGGCCAATAGGTGGCGACATGTCCAATCTCTGTCTTTGTTCCCCCTCTTTCCACCTGTCCTTCAGCGCTCAGGGCCCCCACAGAGCAGGTGTGATGTGGTGGTGAATTCAGAGCTTATGACTCATGAGTCGACTCTGATTCCTGGTCTTATGACTCGTGACTCAATTCAGACCTCAGATCTTTTCACAATGAAACACGACTTAGAATTCAGAACTTATGACTCACGAGTCGACTCTGATTCCTGGTCTTATGACTCGTGACTCAATTTAGACTTCAGATCTTTTGACAATGAAACACGACTTAGAATTCAGAACTTATGACTCACGAGTCGACTCTGATTCCTGGTCTTATGACTTGTGACTCAATTCAGACTTCAGACATTTTGACAATGAAACACAACTTAGAATTCAGTACTTATGACTCACGAGTCGACTCTGATTCCTGGTCTTATGACTCGTGACTCAATTCAGACTTCAGACCTTTTGACAATGAAACACGACTTAGAATTCAGAACTTATGACTCACGAGTCGACTCTGATTCCTGGTCTTATGACTCGTGACTCAATTTAGACTTCAGATCTTTTGACAATGAAACACGACTTAGAATTCAGAACTTATGACTCACGAGTCGACTCTGATTCCTGGTCTTATGACTTGTGACTCAATTCAGACTTCAGACATTTTGACAATGAAACACAACTTAGAATTCAGTACTTATGACTCACGAGTCGACTCTGATTCCTGGTCTTATGACTCGTGACTCAATTCAGACTTCAGACCTTTTGACAATGAAACACGACTTAGAATTCAGAACTTATGACTCACGAGTCGACTCTGATTCCTGGTCTTATGACTCGTGACTCAATTTAGACTTCAGATCTTTTGACAATGAAACACGACTTAGAATTCAGAACTTATGACTCACGAATCGACTCTGATTCCTGGTCTTATGACTCGTGACTCAATTCAGACTTCAGACCTTTTGACAATGAAATACGACTTAGAATTCAGAACTTATGACTCACGAGTCGACTCTGGTGTGGTGGTGGATCATTCTCAGCGCTGCAGTGACACTGACGTGGTGGTGGTGTGTTAGTGTGTGTTGTGCTGGTGTAGAGTGGATCAGACACAGCAGTGCGGCTGGAGTTTTTAAACCACTCAGTGTCACTGCTGCACTGAGAATAGACCACTAACATCACCTGAGCATTGAAAAACGGTTAAAGGGACTAACAAAGTATGCAGAGCAACATGTGGAATACAGTGTGTAACTGTAGAACTACAAAGTGCGCCTGGATGAATGATGAACACTTCTGTGTAGTGATGAGGCTGATAAAAGGTGATAAAATGTGTGACACTGATTCCTGTTATCGCTCCTTTAATGGGGCATGGATTAAAGCCCAGATTTTAGGGAATCTCTAAACACAACCAGGATGTTTGGTGATTTCTGGCTGTTGTTTTTTTCAGGGGGAGGGAGCCATCCGTTACTGGTTCCCTACGACACTCTGACTGCCAAAGAGAAATCTAAAGACCGAGAGAAAGCTCAAGACATCCTCAAGTTTCTTCAGATCAACCGTTATGCTGTGTCGAGGTGAGAGAGAGTGTGTGTGTGTGTGTGTGTGTGTGTATTTGTGGGCTGTGTTCTTAGGCCTTTACTGAACCTTTAATGTAGTGATGGTGTTCCTGACAGAACTCTTTACTGCACCTTTAATGCTCTTGGCCAAACACAGACACCATCTCTGGCTCTTTGAGTGATTGTATTCCTTACAAAAGTCTTTACAGTACCTT
Source organism: Hoplias malabaricus (assembly GCF_029633855.1). Lineage (NCBI taxonomy): Eukaryota > Metazoa > Chordata > Actinopteri > Characiformes > Erythrinidae > Hoplias > Hoplias malabaricus. Next base: position 3,478,750 of record NC_089802.1, read on the forward strand.
TAATTATATTTACCACACACAGACACAATCTCTGGTCCTTTTATTGATGGTCCCTATAATAGAATTCATTACTAAACCTTTAATGCTGTTGACCACTCAGGCACCATGGCTCTTTCAATGATGGCGTTCTTGACAGAAGTCTTTATTGCACCTTTAATGCTGTAGAACACATACAGACACCATTGCTGGGCCTTAAATGATGCTGTTCTTGACAGAAGTCTTTATTGCACCTTTAATGCTGTTTAACACACATACACCTTCACTGGCCCTTAAAGTGACGGTGTTCCTGAAATAACTCTTCACTGCACCTTTAATGTTGTTGGCCAAACACAGACACCATGGCTCTTTCAATGATGGTATTCCTTACAAAAGTCTTTATTGCACCTTTAATGTTGTTGTGCTATGCTGTCTCCACAGGGCTATGAAGGAGCAGGAGCTTGACACTCCGTCCATAGAGAAACGCTTTGCCTACACCTTCCTGCAGCAGCTGATCACTTACGTGGACGAGGCTCATGAGCATATGCTGGAGTTTGGTGAGCTCTTCAGAAACATCAACAACTTCCCACACAATTAATTACAAAAACACAGTGCTAATCAAATATATACATACATCCATGTGTTTTTGTTCAGTGAGGTCATTCTTATCTGATTCAGTGAGGTACCAGTTCTCCTTTAAACTGAGCGGTAAACTGCTCTAACGGGGGTGTGCTGTTGTTTGTGTTTCAGATGTGAGCACACGGCCAAAGGGAGAGAAGATCCCTCACGAGCAGCAGATGAAGTTCTTTGGGAAGGTTAGGTTCACGCTCAGTGCAGTCTCCTGTCTCCAACTTATACTTTACATTTTTAGGTCTTATGACTCGTGACTCGATTCAGACTTCAGATCTTTTGACATTGAAACATGACTTAGAATTCAGAACATATGACTCACGAGTCGACTCTGATTCCTGGTCTTATGACTCGTGACTCAATTCAGACTTCAGATATTTTGACAATGAAACACGGCTTAGAATTCAGAACTTATGACTCACGAGTTGACTCTGATTCCTGGTCTTATGACTCGTGACTCAATTCAGACTTCAGATCTTTTGACAATGAAACACGGCTTAGAATTCAGAACTTATGACTCACGAGTTGACTCTGATTCCTGGTCTTATGACTCGTGACTAAATTCAGACTTCAGATCTTTTGACAATGAAACACGACCTAGAATTCAGAACTTATGACTCACGAGTTGACTCTGATTCCTGGTCTTATGACTCGTGACTCAATTCAGACTTCAGATATTTTGACAATGAAACACGGCTTAGAATTCAGAACTTATGACTCACGAGTTGACTCTGATTCCTGGTCTTATGACTCGTGACTCAATTCAGACTTCAGATCTTTTGACAATGAAACACGGCTTAGAATTCAGAACTTATGACTCACGAGTTGACTCTGATTCCTGGTCTTATGACTCGTGACTCAATTCAGACTTCAAATCTTTTGACAATGGAACACGGCTTAGAATTCAGAACTTATGACTCACGAGTCGACTCTGATTCCTGGTCTTATGACTCGTGACTCAATTCAGACTTCAGATCTTTTGACAATGAAACATGACTTAGAATTCAGAACATATGACTCACGGGTCGACTCTGATTCCTTGTCTTATGACTCGTGACTAAATTCAGACTTCAGATCTTTTGACAATGAAACACGACCTAGAATTCAGAACTTATGACTCACGAGTCGACCCTGCAACACAACTTGGACCTCTGATCTTATGACTGACGACTCGATTCAGATTTCAGATCCTATAACTCACGACTGGAGTCAGGCTTCAGATCTTGAACTGCTCTTCTCTGTTCTGTACAGTCCCTTCATACATGAGCACAGGGTCCACATGTAGATGATGCTGAGTTGTGATTGTTTCTCAGGTGGTTCTGCCTCTTGTTGACCAGTACTTTAAAAACCATCGGCTCTACTTCCTGTCTACTGTCGTTCGACCAATCGGCAGCGGAGGACACGCGTCCAATAAAGAGAAGGAGATGGTGACCAGGTGAGAGGTGGATCTTCTCTATTGATTAAACACCCCTGCGGTCAGTCGATGTGCTCAGTTGGACTTGCCCAGTAACCTTGAGTGTTGTTTAACAGAATTCACTGATTATAAAGTGTGTCTACAAACCTATGCCAGGATCTGTAGCACCTGAAGCCCAGAACCTACAGACGTACTGAAGCTCCTATGGGAACGCTCCTCCTGCTGGAGGTGGTGTTTGTGGGACCATCAGGGGGCATTGTCCAATGTTAATGTTGTTAATGAATACTATGATGAAAACACTAATTTACAACCTATTTTCTACAATGAAAACTAAAGGAGAACCAAGTAAAAATAATCATTTGAAGAGTAGAACTATGACAAAATATTTGGCAGTTTTTAATCAATGCATAAATACGAATCGGTAAACGAACAGCTATCAGATTTACTGATGTAAAAAAGAAATTACAAGGAAATAAAAACAGGAAATCGCTTGAAGAAATGATTCTTTGGGAGTCAGCTCTATGTTGAAAAACATTGCCATAAAGCAACACTAGGTAGTATATTTACCTTGAAAATACAGCTTCATTATGATGCTCCACTGAGCTGTAACAGGGCTCGGCACTGCAGAAACTACACTATGTAACGTTTGGAGCAGAGTAGGACACAACCCCTCCCTACCTTCTCCTCCTTAATTTCAACCCAGTGCTGTAAAAGTGAATTGCAATCTTACGTAGAGTCCCTTTAAACCTATTCAGTTCTGAATGATACGGACGTCTGTGTTTTCTACTAATTCATCTCTTCTCTTCTGCTCCTCCTTTCCCCCTTTTCCTCTGCCTCAGTCTTTTCTGCAAACTGGGAGTTCTTGTCAGGCATAGGATATCTCTGTTTGGTAAGACTGCTCCATCTGTGTGGGCTTGCGTTTTGTGTGTGTGTGTGTGTGTGTTTTATTGTAAACTGTGTAGATGTGTGTTTTTTAAAAAGCTTCCTGACTCAGAAAAACAAGTCCGACTTTTTGCATAATCAGACTCTGGAGTCTAATGGAATCAGAAAAAGGCCAGAGGCTGTGAAGCACGTCCCTCAGGCGACGCGGCTCTAAGCCGATTTGGGACGGAGCCGGAGGGGGGTGATTTGTTCTGATGTGCCTTGTGTTGTGTTCTGCTGATAAGGCTTGGGGAGTTTTTACAGATTTCTGTGGCTTGTATCGCCACGGCGACGCGTTGCCTCTGAGCAGAATAAAAAAATAAACCCTTCGGCCTGTTTGTGTTGTGAGACGTTCTGTCGTAAACCGGACAAAACGTCCCAAAATGATCTCGCCGTGTTGTGTGCTGTAAAACAGATATGTCGTCCTGCAGTGATTCGCTGTGGCGGCCCCTTGTGGGAACCAAGTGTAACAGCAACAACAAACATCTCCTAATAAAGATGCGCTGAAGGGGTTTATTATTTTACTGTTCTTGAGAGCAGTGTACCGCCGTATAACAGCAACTAAGAGATATTCATGGAGAGAGAGAGGTCCAAGATTTTGCTTCAACTTTAAACACTTTTACTCTATTAGCCACAGCACTGTTTCTCCAAAACTGTTTACAATCCCTCAGAATATAGTGTCTTTTTAATGCCATACCTCCGTAAATGTAATAGAAAAAAGAAAAAAGAAAAATGAATAGAAACTTAAACGGGGGCGGCACGGTGGTGCAGCAGGTAGGTGTCGCAGTCACACAGCTCCAGGGACCTGGAGGTTGTGGGTTCGATTCCCGCTCCGGGTGACTGTCTGTGAGGTGTGTGGTGTGTTCTCTCTGTGTCTGCGTGGGTTTCCTCCGGGTGACTGTCTGTGAGGAGTGTGGTGTGTTCTCTCTGTGTCTGCGTGGGTTTCCTCCGGGTGACTGTCTGTGAGGAGTGTGGTGTGTTCTCTCTGTGTCTGCGTGGGTTTCCTCCGGGTGACTGTCTGTGAGGAGTGTGGTGTGTTCTCCCTGTGTCTGCGTGGGTTTCCTCCGGGTGACTGTCTGTGAGGAGTGTGGTGTGTTCTCCCTGTGTCTGCGTGGGTTTCCTCCGGGTGACTGTCTGTGAGGAGTGTGGTGTGTTCTCCCTGTGTCTGCGTGGGTTTCCTCCGGGTGACTGTCTGTGAGGAGTGTGGTGTGTTCTCCCCGTGTCTGCGTGGGTTTCCTCCGGGTGCTCCGGTTTCCTCCCACAGTCCAAAAACACACGTTGGTAGGTGGATTAGCGACTCAAAAGTGTCCGTAGGTGTGAGTGTGTGAGTGAATATGTGTGTGTGTTTCCCTGTGAAGGACTGGCGCCCCCTCCAGGGTGTATTCCCGCCTTGCGCCCAATGATTCCAGGTAGGCTCTGGACCCACCGCGACCCTGAATTTGATAAGGGTTACAGACAATGAATGAATGAATGAACTTAAACTGTAACTTAAAGCTGCACTGTGTAAGTTTGGTGATATTTGAGATTTGGCGACCTCTCTGGTGGAAATATACAACTGCAGAAAAGTCTGGAAGAACACTGTGTAACACGGGTTGTGCTCTGCTCTTATCTGATGACTGTAAGCACATTGATATTGAAGGAGTGTTTTCAAAGAGAACTAGATCAGACCTCAGTGATGGAGGGGTCCTCTAAATCATGGAGTGAGATTTGGGTCAAAAAGGTTATTTTTCAAACACCAAATAGAAAAGAATGCGTTTTACCTGAAAAAATACAATCGAAAGGAAACTCAGGACTTATTTCCCAAAAAAGTCATTTTCGTTTCCTTTCCAAAAGGACACTATGCTGCAGCAGAGAATTATTTTTCCTCTCAGCGCTGTAACACTTCTCTTAGCTTTAACCAACACATCTTATGGAGTGCAGTTTTACAACACAACCTCTCCATAATCAGATGAGCTACAGTCTTTAACTGTGCACCTGCAACAGAGGTGTTTCTGATAAAGTGGCCAGTGGGCCCTTCCTAAAGTTGATCAAAGTCTTGGACTGTCTGTGTTTTGGCTGCATGCAGATAGACGGACTGTTACACCATCCCCAGATACGTGGCCCTGTTCCACACGGTTCAGCTCTGATTAATTCCTTCTTTCTTTTTCTCAGGGAATGATGCCACCTCTATAGTGAACTGCCTTCATATTCTGGGACAGACACTGGACGCCAGGTCAGTGACGCCATCAGCTCCATCAGAAATAATGGTGCTTTTCCACTGCAGGGTCCCAACTCGACTCGACTGTTTACAACCAGGTGAATCAGGTCCTGGTTCTAGAAGCGGGTTTTTGTTTAGTGGCTGTTCTCTCGTGGTTCAGAGCGAGTCGAGTAGGGACTAAACCGTGGTGTGTAAACCTTGCAGAGCGCTGATCGTCCAGAGAGAGTCGTCACTCTACGCCACGCAACGCAGACGACCAGCACCAACTCTCCATCTGTAAAATCTCCAACTGCAGCAGAGATCACGTTTGTTTTTATCCGACTCACGACGGCAGCTCGTAAAATGACGCCGTGGTCTTTTGAAGAGGTTCAAACGCTCCTTGGATCGGTGGCCGACGAAAGAATCCAGCGAGAGCTGGACGCTGCAACAAGGAAGGAACAAACTCTACTGATCTGTCTGAACTGATGACGGAGCTGTGTTCAGTCCCAAACAACAACAACACGCCAATACACCACTGTTTCCCTTAGAGACGGGGTTAGAGACGACACCCGATACATTTCAGAGCGGAGCTGTGGGAGTGGAAAACCAACCAGGGACCAATCAGAGAGTAGAGTCCAGTAGAGTCTGTACCATGCAGTGGAAAAGCATCACATTACAGTTAATTTTCAGTTAGCTTTTAAAGCAAGGGTCAGTTAATGGAGAACTTATTTCTCAGTTGTGATGCCACAGCTGAACCTCACAGACACCTACTGAGTTAAGGCAGCTATACAGTGGCAAGAAAAATGCATCACATGCTCCCCTAAGGGGAACAGTTCCTCACAGCACCTACGCCTCCCAGTGGTGAGTGGTGGATCACAGGTTCTGCCAACCCTCACCTCATGGGTTCAAATCCCATGATTATCTTCAACACCAAACACCTTTACTTTTATTTACATGCACCCTCCTCACCCACTGCCTCCTCCAGCAAGCGTCTTTACTTGGGTCCACGCCCCCATCCCCCGTCCCCTTACATTTCTGAGTATGAACGTGGTGTACGCTGTCTTTGTGCTCCGCTGCAGGACGGTGATGAAGACAGGTCTGGAGACAGTGAAGGCGGCTCTGAGGGCGTTTTTCGAGAACGCTGCAGAGGATCTGGAGCGGACCATTGAGAACCTGCGGCAGGGTCAGTTCACACACACCAGAACCCAGCCCCGAGGGGTCACTCAGATCATCAACTACACCACCGTGGCCCTGCTGCCGGTGCTATCCTCACTGTTCGAACACATCGGACAGAACCTGTTCGGAGAGGATCTCATACGTGAGTCTCACCTCAGTCCTTCTCTTTACCTCCATCTTAAAGCCCAGGTTTCTTCACCGCTGCAGTAACTAGGGATTAGAGCCACTAGGAAGCACTCTCACTGTCCACTCTCTCAGCTCCACTGACCACACAGGTCACTCTGTGGTCCACATGTTGCTCTGCATACTTCGTTACCCTGAGGGGTTTAAAAACTCCAGCAGCACTGCTGTGTCTGATCCACTCTACACCAGCACAATACACACCAACACACCACCACCACGTCAGTGTCACTGCAGCGCTGAGGAACAGGGAGGAAGTGGGTAATAAAGTATGCAGAGCTACAGATGGACTACAGTGAGTAACTGTAGAACTACAGAGTGACCGAAGTGGACAGTGGAGCAGAGAGAGTGGACGGTGAGTGTATACTCTGTTGTTGTAAATGCTGTGTGTTGTCTGTCAGTGGACGATGTGCAGGTCTCCTGTTACCGGATCCTGAACAGTCTCTACTCTCTCGGCACCAGTAAAAGCATCTACGTGGAAAGGTACAGAACACAGTCACTGCACAGAGAGTCATTCCTCACGAGGAGAACCTATTGGTTCTCTTGGTTCTGATGCTGTCCTTGGTTCTGTGTCCAGGCAGCGTCCGGCTCTGGGGGAATGTCTGGCTGCGTTTTCCGGAGCGTTCCCAGTGGCTTTTCTGGAGCCTCACCTCAACAAATACAACAACTTCTCCATCTACAACAGCAAAGGCTCCAGGGATCGAACGGGTGAGGGGACACGGGCCCAATGAGACTCTGCCCTCACTCACTCACTCATATACTCACTCATATACTCACTCACATACTCACTTACTCATATGCTCACTCACTCATACTCACTCACTCATATACTCACTCACATACTCATACTCATTCACTCATATACTCACTCACTTATGTACTCACTCATACTCTCATATACTCACTTACATACGCACTCACTCATATATTCACTTACATACTCACTTACTCACTCACTCATTAACTCACATACTCGCCCATATACTCACTCACTCATATACTCACTCACATACTCACTTACTCATATACTCACTCATATACTAACTCACTTACTCACTTATATACTCACTCATATATTCACTCACTTACTCACTCATATATTCACTCACTCACTCACTCACTCACTCACTTACCCATATGCTCAATCACTCACTTATATGCTCACTCACTCATACTCACATACTCATATAGTCACTCACTCATACTCACTCACATACTCACTCACTCACTCACTCACTCACTCACATATTCACTCACTCACTCACATATTCACTCACTCACTCACTCATGTACTCACTCATATACTCACTCACATACGCACTCGCTCACTTAAATACTTACACTCTCACTCACCCATTCACTTACTCGTATACTCACTCACTCATGTACACACTCACTCACTCACTCACTCATATACACACTCATATACTCACTCACTCATACTCACTTACATACTCACACATACTCACTCACTCATATACTCACTCACATACTCACTTACTCATATACTCACTCACATACTCACTTACTCATATACTCACTCACATACTCACTTACTCATATGCTCACTCACTCATACTCACTCACTCATATACTCACTCACATACTCACTCACTCATATACTCACTCACATACTCACTCACTCATATATTCACTCACATACTCATATACTCATTCACTCATATACTCACTCACTTATGTACTCACTCATACTCACTCATATACTCACTTACATACGCACTCACTCATATATTCACTTACATACTCACTTACTCACTCACTCATTAACTCACATACTCACCTATATACTCACTCACTTATACTCACTCACTCACATACTCACTTATATACTCACTCATATATTCACTCACTTACTCATATATTCACTCACTCACTCTGTTACCCATATGCTCAATCACTCACTTATATGCTCACTCACTCATACTCACTCACTCATATAGTCACTCACTCATACTCACTCACTCACTCACTCACTCACTCACATATTCACTCACTCACTCACTCACTCATGTACTCACTCATATACTCACTCACATACGCACTCGCTCACTTAAATACTTACACTCTCACTCACTCATTCACTTACTCGTATACACACTCACTCACTCACTCACTCATATACACACTCATATACTCACTCACTCATACTCACTCACATACTCACTTACATACTCACACATACTCACTTACTCATATACTCACTCACATACTCACTTACTCATATACTCACTCACATACTCACTTACTCATATACTCACTCACATACTCACTTACTCATATACTCACTCATATACTCACTCGCTTACTTATATACTCACTCACTCACTTACTCACTCACTCACTTACCCATATACTCACTCACTCATACTCACTCACTTACTCACTTACTCATATACTCACTCACTCGTACTCACTCACATACGCACTCGCTCACTTAAATACTCACACTCTCACTCACTCATTCACTTACTCGTATACTCACTCACTCACTCACACTCATGTACACACTCTCTTACTCACTCACTTACATAATCACTCACTCACTCACTCACTCACTCACATACATAAAAAAAATCTCCTTTTCTTGTTCCCTCCCTCCCTCAGCCTCTAGTCTGCCAGCTCAGGTGGAGGAGGTGTGTCCCTTGGTGCCGTCTCTGGAGAAAGCTCTGGAGGAGATCATGGAGCTGGCTGAGTCAGGGATGCGCTACACCCAGATGCCCCACGTAATGGAGGTGGTGCTGCCCATGCTCTGCAGCTACATGTCTCATTGGTGGGAGCACGGCCCAGAGAGCAACCCCCAGCGCTCTGAGAGCTGCTGCACCTCCCTCACCTCCGAGCACATGAACGCCCTGCTGGGGAACATCCTCAAAATCATCTACAATAACCTGGGCATCGACGAGGGAGCCTGGATGAAGAGACTCGCCGGTGAGTCTGAGACATCCATAACATTACTGAGATCTCACTGCCTCTGGGTGAATGTCCAGTCCCTTTCCCCTCACTCAGCGCAAAGATAGGTGCCTGTTAGCTACTCTGTACTCAGACGAAAATGTTGTTGCTCCTAGGTTTCTCTGTAATGGCTCAGGAGAAATGACAATGTTCTTAAAATTCCTTAAGAGAAAAAGAATGAGACAAAAATAAGACATGAGACATGAGAGACATAAAGGAGACAGTTCATCTGACAAAGCTGAGCACAGATTTTATTAACTTTTATTGAGAGTTTACTGAGAGTCTCCTTTGTGATGTCTAAGAGAAACTACAGAGACATTAAGGAGATCTCCTTTTGTAAGATCTACCTTTTATTTCCTCTGGGTAGTTCCTTCTTAATATCTCTGTAAAATCTCCTGAATATCTCTGTAGTGTCTCAATAATAACCCATGTGTCTAATTACTATCTCAGTAGTTCTTCCTGAATTTATCAGTAGTTTTTTCTTAATATCTCATTAGTCTCTTAATTTATCAGTAAATTCTCCTTAATGCCACTGTAGTGTCTCCTGCAGGGCACTGATGTCAGATGGAGAGATGGTAGAGAGACTGCAGCTTGTGTTTCCAACAGCTCAGATATTTCTCCTGAGAGAAAGAGTTCAGGAGTGTCATGCGTCTCCTCTTGAGTTTGAGTGGAGGTCTCGGTGGTGTCTCACACTTGGCTCAGTGCTGAGATAATAACACTCCTGTATGTCTGCAACTGAACTATAGACAGATCTCCACCGTTTCTCACCAGCATGATGCTACAGCTGATGCTCGCTTTATCCTCCCTCGTCTCACTTTTGCTCTTTCTTTCTCAGTCTTCTCTCAGCCCATCATCAGTAAGGCTCGCCCCCAGCTGCTGAAGACTCACTTCTTACCCCTGATGGAGAAGCTGAAGAAGAAGGCGGCGACGGTGCTGCTGGACGAGGAGCACACCAAGGCCGAGGGCCGGGGGGAGATGTCCGAGGCGGAGCTGCTGATCCTGGACGAGTTCACCGTCCTGGTGCGGGACCTTTACGCTTTCTACCCACTGCTCATCCGCTTCGTGGACTACAACAGGTCAGAACACACACACACACACACAAATCACTTTAGGGCCAGGGTGTTGGGTGGATGAATATGGTCAGTGTACTCAGACACTGTATAGATGCCTCGTTCTGATCCCTGCCCCCAGTGGTGGACAATGGAATTACAGCTGACCCTCCACATCCATGGTCTCAGTCAACCTCCAAAGCTCCAAAAAGCAAAGCTTGAAGCTTGAAGCTAAGCACTACACTGATTCCACACCAATGGAATGAGATGTAGCGCCCCCTGCTGTAGCCCCTTGCCATTGAAAAGGCTTTAAAAACAATATATATAATATATATACTTTTTTAGCTAACAGTTAATACATTGTTCTCTTGTTGTCCAACAAAAGAAATAAAACAGTGGGGAAATACACACATGGTTTAACAATTTAAAGATTATGCAAAATAATTTGGAAACTGTGTCTAAAAGTTTAGAAACCCCACACAAAATTGTGCAAAAAATCGGTTCCCTCAAAATATTCCAAATTTTGGCTCTGTAGTGACTTTGCTCACTGCTCTTCCTGCTGTTTGAAGGTGGTACTGCAGTCTGAGACGGCTGTGGCTTGTGTGAACATTGTAGTTTAAACCCAATGTGTTTATGTTCAGAGCGAAGTGGCTGAAGGAGCCGAACCCTGAGGCTGAGGAGCTGTTCCGGATGGTGGCAGAGGTTTTCATCTTCTGGGCCAAATCACATGTGAGTAAACACACACACACACACACACACACACACAGGTCCAGCATCCACCAACATCTCTTTCATCACTGTTGCTTTGTGGTGAAGTGTAGCAGTCAGTCTTTGTCTCACACACACTGCACACACACTTACTCAGTCCTCTCAGATCAGCAGCGTTCCGGATAAAGTTGGGAAAATGGTTTTGTTGTTGTTCTGTGGTGGAGAGGCAGGGGAGTGTGACTGAGGTACTACAGGTGGTAGGTGGAGTGTCCGTAGGTGTGAGTGTGTGAGTGTGTGTCGCCCTGTGAAGGACTGGCGCCCCCTCCAGGGTGTGTTCCTGCCTTGCACCCAGTGATTCCCGGTAGGCTCCGGACCCACCGCCGCCATAGTGTGTTTCATTACTAGTTTTTAAAAATATTTGATTAATATCAAAATAATTTGGTCATTTTTGTAAACGTGTTGAGGCAGCCTTCTGTGTTTATTTGTTTGTTTGTTTTACAGAATTTTAAGCGGGAGGAGCAGAACTTTGTTGTTCAGAACGAGATCAACAACATGTCGTTCCTCATCACTGACACCAAGTCCAAAATGTCCAAGGTAGGAGAAATCTCACCAACAAACACCATCACAGACAAGAACTACACAACCACTCACTTATAGACCATCAGCCACTGCCAGGTGACGGGAGTAACACTGATGATCTGTTACAGCGCCCCCTGTCGAGGTGTGAGGGGTATAATCAGGCAGTGAGTGAGGGGTCAGTTCTTGAAGTCGATGTTGAAGGATCTGAGGGCCACACTGTGGTGGTTATAATGTTGTGGTCAGTCTCCAGGACTCGGGTCTGTGGGGTGTTCCCGGTGTGCGGTCGTCAGAACCGACCCAAAGTTTTCAGAGACGAGCGGATACTGACAGGGTCCTGGGCCTGAGCTTCACTGATAGAGGAGGGAGTAAATGGGGTCTGTGTTCTGTCAGAGTGGCGTTAACTGTTTCGGCTGTGTGTTCTGACCCGGTTCTATTAGAGCGGCTCTTCCGTGGGGACGGACTCGCCTTCACTCCCTCCACTACTCCTCCTCTTTGGGCTTAGTCCACACTTGTAGGATATTACTGAAGCAGAACTTCACTAAAGAAGTGTGTGTGTGTGTGTGTGTGTACACCTCCTGTAGGGGGCAGTGTCAGATCAGGAGAGGAAGAAGATGAAAAAGAGAGGAGACCGCTACTCAATGCAGACATCTTTGATTGTGGCGGCGCTGAAGAGACTTCTCCCAGTGGGACTCAATATCTGCGCTCCGGGAGATCAGGAGCTCATCACACTCGCCAAGAACCGCTTCACACAGGTATACACACACACACACACACACACAGTGGGGGATACAGTAGGTTCTGCTCTACCCCTCGAAATGTCAGTTCAGCAGTTCAGATGTTCTTCTTAGCGGGGGGCTGTATGGTGTCAGGTGTACGGTCATTGTGGGACCCCCCGGTGTGGGACAGTAACGCTGAGAGTAACACTTTTTGTCTTTATCCAACAGAAAGACACAGAGAATGAGGTTCGCGAGATCATCCGCAATAACCTCCACCTCCAGGGCAAGGTGAGGGCGCTGTTTTACCACTTTCACAACACCACGTCCGTTACTGTCTGTGTGTCTGTGTTTACACATGTGTGTCTGCATATGTTGCTATATTGTTGCTAGGTGATACCAGGTGGTTGCCAAGGTGTTGCGGAATTGTTGCAATGTTGTTTCAAGTAGCTGCAAAATTATTGTCATGTTGTTCCGGGTGGTTGCTAATGTGTTTCCTAGATATTGCTACAGTATCCCGGTTGGTTGTTAAGGTGTTGCTAGTCTGTTGCTCCAGTAGCCATGGTGGTGTCTAAGTGTTGCTATGGTATTCCAAATGGTTGCTAATGTGTTGGCCATTACTGTTGCATCCCAGGTAGTTGCTAATTTGTTGTTGTTACTCTATGTTGTTGCCTAGATGTTGATAAGCCACTGCTCTGATTCCGCAGATGGCTGCTAAAGTGTTGTTAGGTCTTTGAAGTGGTATTCCAAGTAGTTTCTAAGATGTTGGAAAGCTGTTGCTGTTATACCCTAGATGTTTTCTTAAACGTCGCTAAGCTATTGTTACGGTATCCTAGGTGATTACTAAGGTGTTGTTAAATTTTCAAATTGGGATTCCATGTGTTGCTGGGCCATTGCTACATCAGAAATTATTAAAAGAGAACCAGTTGAGATCAGAGCAGACAAACGCATCTCCACAAGCCTTTATTTATTAGTCGTTGTAGTGTGATGTATTCTTCTGCTGTACGCCCCGTCAGACAGACTGCATCTTATCTGCAGGCACTTCTCAGATAACAACTCTTTAAAGAGCGTCCCGATGCAATCAGAGAGACATTTGTAGCAGTGAGACCTGTTTATTGAAGACATTGCAGTAGTAGACAATGACAACTCTTTCTCCCGTGCTGCTGTTTTAAATACTCAAGTTTTATACTCGCACATTACTCCCATACTAGGGGTGTTGAGTAAGTTCTGTGTGTGGATATAATCTCCTGATCCTGCAGGTAGTTTTATTTGGCTCTAGCCCCCTAATCATCCCTGACTCAGCTCCTGACTCAGCCGCAAATCAGCCAGACTTAGCACCCGACTCAGCCCCCAAATCTTCCCTGACTCGGACCCCCGCTCAGCCTCCGAATCATCCCTGACTCAGCTCCAGACTCAGCCTCCGAATCTTCCCTGACTCAGCTCCAGACTCAGCCCCTGAATCTTTGCTGACTCAGCCCCCGACTCAGCTCAGGCCCCCACTCAGCATCCGAATCATCCCTGACTCAGCTCCAGACTCAGCCCCTGAATCTTTGCTGACTCAGCTCCAGACTCAGCTCCTGAATCAACTCCTTTCTCAGCCCCGAATCAGCCCCCTGAGTGGTTTTAACCTGCCCCCAATGATCTCAAATAAGAAAAAAGATTTTCTGATGATAGCCATAAATGATCATTTTTCCAGTAAAGATGAAGAGCTCTGTAAGGCACTGAAGAGCTGATCACTAGATCTAACAGATGTATAGAAGTTCCGGATGATTATATAGAAAAATGAAGATATAATATTATTAAAGTTATACTTTTAAATATATAATTTTATATGTGCTTTTCTTCATCCCTTCACTGAGAATTATTGAACTCTCCTCATGTATGTGATGTTTGGAGGTCTGTGTATAATAGAAATATGAAGGTATCAGGACATTTTATTAAGGGTAATGTCATGGATTTCCAAAGAGAACATGGGGTTTGCAGTTTTCATGTGAAGCTACTGCCTGCGTTTTGCTCATGGAAATCCATCTCATGACCCCACAGCCTCTGTTTGAGGTGGTGAGGATTGACCCAAGTCTGACCAGTCGTCCAAAAAAAGAGCATGTGATGCTGCCCATACACTGAAGATAATGCGATCTGAGCAGGGAAAACATCACCACACCTCCTACCCTCCTCCTGAGCTGCATGTGTCAGCATTTCAGCTCCATTTCACTGTGTTTGTGTCCATCTCCTTCACTCTCTGCATGTCCTGCATGTCCCCGTCTCCCATCAGTACCGGGTCTTCCACTTCAAAAAGCTGGTGAAGCAGCTCATCGTCGTGCTGAAGTGGATGAAACGTCGTCAGGCCACTGCAGAGGTGTCCAAACCCAAACGGCTGCCCCTCCGGAAGCGCTCGGTCATGCTGGACTCCACCCACCGAGCCCCCAGGGTTCTGCCGAGCGCTGTGAAGAACTTCTCCTCCATTGACCACTCCTCTAAACTCGGGAAACCACTCCTACGGCCCTCCGAGTATCCTCCGCTCCATCACGCTCCATGCGGAGTGTTTAGGAGTAGCACGATGGTGTGTAGGAGCCCAATCGGCTCGAGCTGGGGCTGAACGAGGGCAGATTTTAAATCTCAGTGACGTAGTTATTATTCAAATGCTTTAATCCCCCTCCTTGACTCACACAAAGCTAGGAAACTGGAAGATTTAAGACATGTCCATCACATATTTACAAGCTGAATTCACACTGAAAACAGAAAAAAAAACGCTAGCTGCTGCTCTCGCCGCTCACTGACACTCACCACTACTCTCACCACTCACCACCGCTCACCACTGCCCTCACCACTCACCAACGCTCACCACTGCCCTCACCACTCACCACTGCCCTCACCGCTCACCACCGCCTTCACCACCGCTCACCACTGCTCTCACCACTCACCACTTCTATCACCACTCACATCTGCTCTCACCACTCACCACCGCTCTCACCACTCACCACCACTCACCACTGCTCTCACCACTCACCACCACTCACCACTGCTCTCACCACTCACCACCCCTTACCACTGATCTCACCACTCACCACCGCTCACCACTGCTCTCACCACTCACCACCGCTCACCACTGCTCTCACCACTCACCACCGCTCACCACTGCTCTCACCACTCACCACCGCTCACCACTGCTCTCACCACTCACCTCTGCTCATCCACAAGCTTTCTCAAATTTTCTCCCCAAATATAATTTATCTCCAGTTCCCCCTGTCGACGAGGCTCCCCTTGGTCACACACAGCGCCGCCAACCTCAGGAACATGAATTTACTCTGAGACACATGAGGCCAAGCCACTGCTTCTTTTCAAATTTCAAACTGCAGCTAAAGCAATGCCACTGAACAGCTTAACACTGACAGCCCAGCTCTGTCACATCAGCCAACAGACACTCAGACTAGGGCAAACTAGGATGTGCAGAGAGTTTGGGGGTGGGGGCGGGGCGTAAAATATTTATATACCTTAATAGGCTCTAATGTAAAGTTTTATTAACACAGTGCTAACCGAGACAGAGTCATAAATATGTGAACAATAATTACAATAATTATAATAATAATAATAAATGTAAGTCACATTCTCAGCTGTCCCTCTGTTCACCTGTAAATGAAGCTGAACAAATCCAGTCGGGGTGAGAACCTCGTCTCTGGTTTGTAGTCATTCGTCTGCGTCACTGCTCATTTGGACAAAGCTGAGTGTGACTCTGGCGTGACTCGGATCGCTTTCTCGCTCTCGCAGGACATAAACGACCGCTGGACGCATTTTCACTCTCGCATCTTTCCACATAAACGTACCATAATACAGCATTAGAGATCAACACGGTTAGCGAGGAACACTCTTCAGTTCTGTTTTATTAGCAAACAGACGCCCTGACTAGCACTGAACTGAGGGACACAGATACAATCACACACACGTTATATTCCCACCCTCACAACACAGGCCAGAAAAATCACAGTACTCTGTTTTAATAAATCGTTCAGCCTTAGCTGGAGCGCTGCAGGCATGGTGTGTGTGTGTGGCTCATAGCATGAAGCATGAAGCTTGTAGCACGTAGTGTCTGTCGTCATCTGCTGTGGCAAGGCTTAAACCCTGCATTAAAGGAAGAGTAAAGACTATAATGGGCACAGTTTTCTCTCACCCCAGAGGCACTCACTCAATCACGTCTTGTGCCTGAAGTCTGCTTCTTTACCCACAAAGTTAATGTTGCTAAAGTGATGAATGTTTGTAAAAAAAGAAACAGAAGCAGGGAAGTGGACAGTGGAGGTGTCTAGGGGCGGCAGCACCTTTAGTTTCAAGGGTTGCTAAACTTCCATGACTCTGAGGAAAAGCCCTGTGAGGCAGGTCACTAAAAATGTTTGCCATTGTTTTTTTAGCTAATTGACATTAGCCATGAGCCTACATCACCCTCATGAGAATTACTAAGTGTATCTTGGACGTTTTTAAGGCCAGATAGTTACAGATTGGTGGGAATAACTGTTCATTGCTTCCATAAATAATACACAAGCCTCGAAACTAAAGAAGCAGCCTTCAGACACCAAACCTGTCTGAGATGATGGCGCACATTTGGGGAAAATTGTGTACCTCTGATTCCTTCTATTTGCAAAAACAGTACCTTTATTTGTTTCTTAATGTTTTTTGCAGCTGGAGGACCCTGCTATCCGCTGGCAGATGGCGCTATATAAAGAGATGCCTAACCGCAGTGAGGACACATCAGACCCTGCGAAGACTGTGGAGAGGGTTCTAGATATCGCTCATGTGCTGTTCCATCTGGACCAGGTCTGTGCGGAATTTAACAGGAAATTTAATTAGTTTCTCATTCATTTTTACAGCTTAAATATTTAAAAGCACTGTAGAAAAGCACAGACCAAGACACAGCAGCGCTGCAGTGACACTGACGTGGTGGTGGTGTGTTAGTGTGTGTTGTGCTGGTGTAGGGTGGATCAGACACAGCAGTGCTGCTGGAGTTTTTAAACCCCTCAGTGTCTGGACTGAGAACAGTCCACCGACCAAAAACATCCAGCCGACAGCATCCTGTGTCACTGATGAAGGACTAGAGGACGAGCGACACACACTGTGCAGCGACAGATGAGCTACTGTCTCTGACTTTACATCTACAAGGTGGACCAACGAGGGAGGAGTGTCTCACAGAGTGGACAGAGAGTGGACACAGGGTTTAAAAACTCCAGCAGCACTGCTGTGTCTGATCCACTCTACACCAGCACAACACACACTAACACACCACCACCACGTCAGTGTCACTGCAGTGCTGAGAATGATCCACCACCACATCACACCTGCTCTGTGGGGGTCCTGTGTGTGTAAGTGTAGAGCTACAGAGTGGAGCTGAGAGAATGCACAGTGAGTGTAGGATCGAGGCAGTGGTCCATGTGTAGTTTACCTGCTGTAAAAGTGCTGCCTGTATCTTTAACTCTGACTGTAACAGTGAGTGTGTGTTGTTCAGGTGGAGCATCCTCAGAGGAGTAAGAAAGCCGTGTGGCACAAACTCCTGTCCAAGCAGAGGAAGAGGGCGGTGGTGGCGTGTTTCAGGATGGCGCCTCTCTACAATCTGCCCAGGTCTGCTTTTAGAAATACACTTACCTCCAAACTTCACAACAATGCTTAAAAATAACGTATTTAACAGAAATAAAAGCGCGTGACACTCATTTGAATAATATTTAAAGGGACAATCAAATCAAATCTAATTTATTTGTTTAGCGATTAACAACTGATGATGTCACAAAGCAGCTTCATAGAACTGCAGTAAAGACAGAAGTTTTAACATTCATTCATTCATTATCTGTAACCCTTATCCAGTTCAGGGTCAGGGTGGGTCCAGAGCAGAGGCGATTGCTCTAAGACTGCAAGGGTAGCTCAGCTTCCCCTAAAATGTCCAAAAATAAGTGATCAAATATATACTGTTGTGTGTACATGTCATTGAATAAATACGCACTACAACGCGCTCAACTTTTGTTCAGAATCAGCTTCTTATCACTGGTAAAGACCCGGCTTTCCTCTCAATCATTCCCGCAGCTTCACAGTGCTTTAAACAGCGTCCACAGAGTTCAATAGTGAAGCAGCGAAGTGCAGCGAAACGAGACGAGTCATTGGATAAATGCTGGGCTTTGTCCCGCCCATCGGACGCTCAGCGTCTCTGGGGGTCTATGGGGCAGTGGGCTGGCCTCGGCTGGCCCGGACGCTCAGCTTCTGCATGATGATTGGATGATCTGTCTGAGACTGAATCCCTTTGTGATTGACAGTGAAATGAGCGAATCAGCGATCCTTTGGTGTAAAGATCCGTGGGAGCATTACATTTTCATTCTGTTCTGAGTTGAACCGTCTTAATCCTCTTAGCGGCATTTTCTTTGTTAAAAACGACTAGCGACAAATCGATCTTCTATTTCTGGTGGGTTTGTTGTAGCTGCTTGTGTTTGGAGGCTGACTTCTATCACACTTTCTGACTTCTATCTCAGTTTCTGTCCAGCGGGTGCTGCTGAGCCCCTCCACCGAACGGAGGGTAGAATTTACGTATAAATAAACCGACATATTTTATGATGTAGGCCGAAATTGTGCTTCCCCTGTTTGAGACTCATCCCCTAGTGGTGTGGAGGTGTAACTGCAGAGCGACTCAGAGTCAAGACTGAAATGCACATCGGCCTTAAGGAGGTGGTAATTCACTGTAGTCATCACTGTGCTGTTCTGGGACTCTTTAAAACATCCAGTCAGAACTACTCTGTCAAACTGGGCAACTGTCCATCCTGTCTCACCCACCCTCACAAGTATGTGACACCCATTTCAATAATATTTAAAGGGGCAATCTGTCTCTTTTTTTATCAAAACATCATTATCTATTAATTTGAGCAAATTATGAAAATGCCCTGAAAAGGCATTAGAATATCACAAAATGTTCAGTTGGTTTATACACACTGCGCATACAGCACAGCGCCCCCCAGAGCCCCGGAGTGACCTCGCGACCACAGGCTTTTAACAGACTCCCCCCTGACTCTCCTTCCTCGTCTCTCCACTCCGCACTTCACCACTCTGTTTTCACACCGGCGCCCGAGCTTCTTATTTCAGAGCATGTGTGGAACATAGTAGAAATATACAGCACTGAGCAAAAGTCAGAGACCACACAGCATTTATTACTATCCTCTCAAAACATTAAGAACATAAAGTGTGTAAAAGCTGTTATGATTAAAACAGATCCCACTCCCTCTCCCTGGTTTCGATGCCATCCCTGATCACGGAGCCAATGTCATCTGGAGTTTATTCGCAGAAGCACAGTGGGTGGAAACACGACTCATTTTCGCATTTACTTTTTCAGATATTTCTTTGTTGTGCATTACATTTGCAAACATCTGGATTTCCTTCAGTATTTCAACACCACAAGCAACAATCCACTACTGACCAATCAGAAAACAGCTCCAGATTTCTCCTAAAATGTGGGTGTGTCTTATATAGCGTATTTATCAGAGTGGAACAGTGCAGTGCTTCAGAAATCTCACGCAGATACTGTACGTTCTGATAATAAATGGAGAGTTCTGTACTTTACCTTGTTACTCACTGGCGCCGCTTGCTGTTAGGACATGGTATTACACCTGTAACATTTTTCTTTCTTGGCCCCAGTCACTGTCAAGAGGCAAAAGAGTGTCAGTGTTTATCCCTGTTTCCCACTTTATCTCAGTTTCCAAGCACAGTCTAGAGCTCATTTCGTCTGAATGTCTGGTTGTTATCTGTGTTCCCAGGCACCGAGCGGTGAATCTGTTCCTGCAGGGCTACGAGAAGTCCTGGATAGAGACGGAGGAGCATTATTTTGAAGATAAGCTCATAGAGGATTTGGCTGTAAGTGTATTAACGTGTCTACGATGCTTTTAGAAGCCTTTTCTTTTATTTTATAGAATTTCAATGTCCTTGCTACTTTAGCGGGGCACAGACGAAGATACACAGCGCTGTTGTGGGAAGAGGATTTTGATTTGGACTTGCAGGAGTCTTTTATGCCTCCAGAGAGGATGCTCACTTGTGTTTTTTACCCAAGGGGTGTTTACTGAAATATTGTTTGGCAAACAGAAGACAGAACAAGGACATTGTAGCACATTGCTGAAGGGGAGAGAGAGAGAGAGAGAGAGAGAGAGAGAGAGAGAAATAAAGAGAGAGCGAGAGAGAGAGAGAGAAAGAGAGAGAGAGAGAGAGTGAGAGAGAAAGAGAGAGCGAGAGAGAGAGAGAGAGAGAGGGAGAGAGAAAGAGAGAGCGAGTGAGAGAGAGAGTGAGAGAAAGAGAGAGAGAGAGAGAGAGAGAGAGAGCGAAAGAGAGAGAGAGAGAGAGAGAGAGAGAGAGAGAGTGAGAGAGAAAGAGAGAGTGAGAGAGAGAGAGAGTGAGAGAGCGAGTGAGAGAAAGAGAGAGAGAGAGAGAGAGAGAGAGAGAGAAAGAGAGAGCGAGAGAGAGAGAGAGAGTGAGAGAGAGAGAGAGCGAGTGAGAGAAAGAGAGAGAAAGAGTGAGAGAGAGAGAAAGAGAGAGAGAGACAGAGACCAAGGCCTCTTATTCACTGTGTACTTAACGTTGAGGAATAAAAGCTGCATAAAATGTTACACAAGTTTCTTTTCTTAATTTTCAGAGTAACTTTCAACTTTCAGAATAGTTTTGTTGTTGAAGTTTGACGCTGTGTTAATGGCAAATTATGTTTTTAAATTATGACAAAATATGCATTATATCATTGGTTCTGGTGTTGAGAATGACACCAAGTCCTGACCCCAACAAAGTAAACACCTAGGAATGTGAAGCTCTGTCTGACTGGTCACACACACACACACACACACACACACACACACACACACACACACACACACTTCATCAGCAACACATCACACTAACAGAGGACAGGACTCGGGCCACTGTGGACAGGGGTTGAAGACAAAAAATTGAGATTAAAGGGAATGTCTATGATTGTGGGGAATCGTGGTTTTAAGCTCTGCGTCTTTTAAGGTGGAACGGTGTGTTTGAGGAGAATAATGACTGTATCTTGTTGGTGTCTGAAGTGTAACTTCTCTGTAAGTGTTTATTCACTGTTTGAATTCCCACAGAAACTCATGTGTAACTCGAGCTGTTTAGTTTTGTAGCACTTTCGCTCTGTGTTTACTTTCATGCAGTTAGCGCTCTCCTGAATTTAGAGTCAGTTCCACCTTAAGTAATGTAACTGTAACAGCAAAAATAAGTCAGTGTGACCCCCCTATGGAGCAGGAATAGAGCAACACCCTCATCTCGGTTGGTGCTTTTCAGCGTTTGGAGTCTCTCCGTTGTCTAAAAACCTCCAGATGGCGTTTCTCTGCCGTGAGCAGAGAGAGAGAAAGCCTAGCACCGGACCCAGACACTTTGTTTTTTTACCCATTTACAGACACTGGGGCTTCGTAAACACATTAGAGCGGTTTCCAGAGCAAACCGACTGCAGAGCAGCACATGGAGAGGACACACACTCAGAGCTTTACACACAGGGCTTTTAGATTAAAATCGTGAACGTTGCCTTTAACCATAATTCATTACAATAAAAGTCATTACAATAACAGTGTTCCTCAGACTGGACTGTGGTCAGGTCTGTGCTGCAGGATGTTGCTGACGTTGTGTTCTGTGTGTTTTCTAGAAACCTGGAGGAGAGGAACCCTCGGAGGAAGATGAAGGGGTTAAACACATCGACCCTCTCCACCAACTCATCCAACTCTTCAGCAGGACAGCGCTCACCGAGAAGTGGTGTGCTCCCTTTTCAGATTTTCCCTTTTACTTCTGTTTCTCACTCTTTTACCTCGAAGCTCATCTCTCTTCTGAGATCGAGAACAGACAGTTGATAACATTCAGTTTTACAGGTTCTTTTCTCTTTGCCACAAGTTTAACTCTGTCACTGTTGACAGTCTGTGAGTTATTTACTGGAAGGGAAGCTGTGGAAGGGAAGATTAGTTATAAAACCTTATTTTTAGCTTCATGATGAAATCTCAGTGAGAGTTTAAAGCTCACATACAGACACTGAGTGTTTCTCTAAATTATAATGTCACATTCTTGTTGGAATAAATTTCTGGATTAGAAAAACATAAATATAGTTATAATTATTCATACATTCATTCATTATCTGTAACCCTTATTCAGTTCAGGGTCCAGAGTCTACCTGGAATCATTGGGCGTAAGGCGGGAATACACCCTGGAGGGGGCGCCAGTCCTTCACAGGGCAACACAGACACACACACACATTCACACACACACACACTCAAACCTACGGACACTTTAGAGTCACCAATCCACCTACCAACGTGGGTTTTTGGACTGTGGGAGTAAACCGAAGCACCCAGAGAAAACCCACGCAGACACAGGGAGAACACACCAACTCCTCACAGACAGTCACCCGGAGGAAACCCACGCAGACACAGGGAGAACACACCAACTCCTCACAGACAGTCACCCGGAGGAAACCCACGCAGACACAGAGAGAACACACCACACTCCTCACAGACAGTCACCTGGAGGAAACCCACGCAGACACAGGGAGAACACACCAACTCCTCACAGACAGTCACCCGGAGGAAACCCACGCAGACACAGAGAGAACACACCACACTCCTCACAGACAGTCACCCAGAGGAAACCCACGCAGACACAGGGAGAACACACCAACTCCTCACAGACAGTCACCCGGAGGAAACCCACGCAGACACAGGGAGAACACACCAACTCCTCACAGACAGTCACCCGGAGCGGGAATCGAACCCACAACCTCCAGGCCCCTGGAGCTGTGTGACTGCGACACCTACCTGCTGCGCCACCGTGCCGCCCTTTTATAATTTAAAAACACGTATCTCACAAAACAGTAACGTTACAGGAGAAGGAAAAAACCTTATTTCTATTGGTCATTCATCGTAGGATTTACACACAGTGTGAAGGGCAGGTTCTGTGTTCAAATGATGCAGTAACTACACACACACACACACACGGAGATACAGGTTTTTAAGGGAAAAGCAATAATATGTAGAAAATAAACTGTGAAAGAGCTTAAATACATGTGACCTGTGACCTTGTGTTTCAGTAAACTGGAGGAGGACAGTCTGTACATGGCCTACGCTGACATCATGGCTAAGGTGAGCCTTCAGTTCATAGGATTGCTTTAAAACCTTTGAGTGTACACCAGACGAGCGTGGTTCTGCCCGACCGCCATCGGGTCTTTCAGTAACGAGGGCAAAATATTCATCCTTCACATACATGGGTATGGTCCTGTAAACTATAAACAGGGCTGTGTTAGACATACTCTGTAGGGTTTAGGTTTCAATCCGTGTTTTAAGCAATGTGTTGTGCAATACATGAAGACATTAGAGCATCAGCCAGCCACTCAGCCAATCAGTCCCTACTCCACTGCTTCTCCACCAGGTGAATCAGGTCCTGGTTCTGGAAGCGGGTTCTTGTTTAGTGGCTGTTCTCTCGTGGTTCAGAGCGAGTCGAGTAGGGACTAAACCGTGGCGTGTAAACCTTGCAGAGCGCTGATCGTCCAGAGAGAGTCGTCACTCTACGCCACGCAACGCAGACGACCAGCACCAACTCTCCATCTGTAAAATCTCCAGCTGCAGCAGAGATCACGTTTGTTTTTATCCGACTCACGACGGCAGCTCGTAAAATGACGCCGTGGTCTTTTGAAGAGGTTCAAACGCTCCTTGGATCGGTGGCCGACGAAAGAATCCAGCGAGAGCTGGACGCTGCAACAAGGAAGGAACAAACTCTACTGATCTGTCTGAACTGATGACGGAGCTGTGTTCAGTCCCAAACAACAACAACACGCCGATACACCATGAGTAAACACCGCTTAACGTTACCGCCGCCGTTGTTGTGGTTTCCAAAGCCCACTCTTCCCCTTAGAGATGGGGTTAGGGTCGACAGGTTAGAGGGGAACTGTGGGAGTGAGAAAGCAAAAAAAGCTGTTCCCATTTCAGGGAATGTATAGACAATAGAAAACCAACAAGGGACCTATCAAGTAAAGCCAAGTAGAGTAGGAACCATGCAGTGGAAAAGCATTACTCTGTCAGTGTGGTTTCAGAGGTGTTTAGGATCCAGAACCTACCCTTCCACATTATTACCTGACCTCACTAATGTTTATGTAACAAAACACAATCAATCCCTCACCGACATGTTCCAGTATGTATCTTCCTAAAAGAGTAGAGGTCTGTGACTGCAGCGGTCTCCCAATGAACTCCCTTCATTTCAGAACAAACGTGTTATTCATCCAGGGCTTATTCAGCGCCCTACCGTTTAGACTCCACTGTAGTGTGAGGATGTTTTTGTTTATTTGTTTACCTGGTTGTTTGTTTGTGTCCAGAGCTGCCACGATGAAGAGGAAGACGAAGAAGAGGAAGTGAAGAGCTTTGAAGTAGGCTTCATCTTTTTTTCAGCTGCCATTCTTTGTCCACATCTCATGCACATTTTTAAAAGCACAGACTCTTCAGATGTGTCCATCCCACCGCGGTGCTGCTTTCGGAGATCGCATGGTCCACATGTTTCCAGTCTGCGTTGTTGTCGTATGTGAAGAGTTAGTCAAATGCTGCTGAGCTTACATCATCCACAGTGCAGCTCCCAGTGACTTTCAGGCTTCTGTCTGCATCTTTCAGACCAGAGGGATGTGATTGGTCAGTCACTCTGTACTGTAGAGCCATGTATGTGGTCAGAGTGGGTCGGTGCACCAGTGGCCAACAGCAGCAAAGCCTTGCAGTATAGCTCCCTAAAACCAACTTATGAACTACAGTTCCTTTGAGGGTCGGCGTCAAGCCCATGCACAGACAAATTAGGCCACTGTAATATAATTTACTGGCGTCACGGTGGAGCAGCAGGTAGTGTCTCTGTCACAGCTCCAGGGACCTGGAAGTTGTGGGTTCGAGTCCCGCTCCGGGTGACTGTCTGTGAGGAGTGTGGTGTGTTCTCCCTGTGTCTGCGTGGGTTTCCTCCGGGTGACTGTCTGTGAGGAGTGTGGTGTGTTCTCTCTGTGTCTTCGTGGGTTTCCTCCGGGTGACTGTCTGTGAGGAGTGTGGTGTGTTCTCCCTGTGTCTGCGTGGGTTTCCTCCGGGTGACTGTCTGTGAGGAGTGTGGTGTGTTCTCTCTGTGTCTGCGTGGGTTTCCTCCGGGTGCTCCGGTTTCCTCCCACACTCCAAAAACACACGTTGGTAGGTGGATGGGAGACTCAAAAGTGTCCGTAGGTGTGAGTGTGTGTTGCCCTGTGAAGGACAGGTGCCACCTCCAGGGTGTGTTCCTCCAGGGTGTGTTTTCCTTTGCATCATTTGTTCACAGCAGGTCAGTTAGCATCAAGCTCCTTCCCTAAGTGAGTGTGTGAAACTGTCCACAGGGGTGAGTGTGTGAGTAACTTTGTGAGTGAGTGTGTGAGTGACTCTGTGAGTGTGTGAGTGACTGTGTGTGTGAGTAAGTGACTGTGTGTGTGAGTGAGTGACTGTGTGTGTGAGTGAGTGACTGTGTGTGTGAGTGAGTGTGTGAGTGAGTGTGTGAGTGAATGATAGTGAGTGACTGTGTGACTGAGTGTGTGACTGTCTGAATGACTGTGCGATTGTGTAAGTGACTGAGTGAGTGATTGTGAGTGACTGTGTGAGTGACTGTGTGACTATGTGAGTGACTGTGTAAGTGACTGGGTGATTGTGTGAGTGACTTTGTGAGTGACAGTGTGAGTGAGTGACAGTGTGAGTGAGTGAGTGACTTTGTGACTGTGTGAGTGAGTGTGAGTGACTTTGTGAGTGAGTGACAGTGTGAGTGAGTGACTGTGTGAGTGAGTGACTGTGTGAGTGAGTGAGTGACAGTGTGAGTGAGTGTGAGTGACAGTGTGTGTGAGTGAGTGTGAGTGACAGTGTGAGTGAGTGAGTGAGTGTGAGTGACAGTGTGAGTGAGTGAGTGACTGTGAGTGTTTGAGTGACTGGGTGATTGTGAGTGTGTGAGTGTGTGAGTGATTGGGTGATTGTGAGTGAGTGAGTGACTGTGAGTGAGTGACTGGGTGATTGTGAGTGAGTGAGTGACTGGGTGATTGTGTGAGTGATTGGGTGATTGTGAGTGAGTGAGTGACTGTGTGAGTGTGTGAGTGACTGGGTGATTGTGAGTGAGTGAGTGACTGGGTGATTGTGAGTGAGTGAGTGACTGTGTGATTGTGTGAGTGATTGGGTGATTGTGAGTGAGTGAGTGACTGTGTGAGTGTGTGAGTGACTGGGTGATTGTGAGTGAGTGAGTGACTGGGTGATTGTGAGTGAGTGAGTGACTGTGTGATTGTGTGAGTGATTGGGTGAGCCTTGGACCCAACACAATCCTGATCAGGATGGAGAACTAAGGGCAAATTAATGAGTGCTCCTTCCCTCGAGCCCCTTCTCTTTGTAAAATGTCTGTGCGTTGGTGCACTGCTCGGTGCCTCAGGTCAGCTGATCAGCTGCTCCTGGAGGTGCCGAGGTCAAAACGTAAGCTCAGAGGGGATAGAGCTTTTTCAATTGCTGCGCCGAAACTGTGGAATAGCCTACCATTACAGATTAGGCAGGCTTCTTCACTTTCGGTTTTTAAAACTTATCTTAAAACCCATTTTTATTCCTTGGCTTTCAACTCAGCATGAGACGTTTGTTTTCTTTTATTAATTTTATTAGTGTTGTTTTTATTTAAGTTATTTATTTTTCATTATTGGTTATTTTATTTTGTTTTAGTTTGTTTTATAAACATCTTTTGTACAGCACTTTGTTTTAACTGTTGGTGTTTTTTAAAGTGCTCTATAAATAAAGTTGAGTTGAGTTGAGTTGCGTGGGGCTGTGGGGCTGGACCTTTTCTTTAACGAGAGATTGGTATGTTATTATAAGTAAATACATCTGTAAATGAGCTCAGGGCCGATGATGATGATGATGATGATGTGTGTGTGTGTGTGTGTGTGTGTGTGTGTTACAGCATGGCTCAGTGTCAGAAGGCCGTTCTCCAGCCTGTTCCTTTGCTTTTCCACCCCTCCTTTTTCCACCTGTGTTTCAGTTCCAGTGAGTTTACGACACTCAGATTCTCAGGTGAAATATTGATGGCATTTTGTTTCCGCAGCGTGATATTATGAAAGATTTAAGCCTCAAAATTTCCAGCAAAGAAGAGCAATCTCTGGTAACCACGCTCAATGTCTCTGTTGGTTACTTTTCTTTTCAACCTTTTACTTCTTTTCAAAACCATCTGCAAATCCATCATTGGTTCACTCCCTTTCCGTCGAGTTCAGGTGAAAAACAACAGTTGGAGCTGCTGTTTTACCTCATTTTTGTGTCATTCCCTCTTCCCTCCATCCAGCTCCATGCTGCTGGCCGGACCTGCCCCCCGCTTGCTGTGTGTTTCTCCGTGTGCTGCCTGCTTTCGCTCAGAGGGCGTTTATTCCTCATGTTTTGAAAATGATGTGGCCATTTTTACGCTTAGCTTTCAGCTCCATGTCTTGTGGCTTTTACCGTTGTTTTGAAATGACACAATAACACAGTAATGAACAGTTTTTACTCAGTAACTCGGCCTCACTCCTGTTTGTGACATAGTCACGTAAACACACTGCTCTCCATCAGAGAGAATCGGGATTTTTCGCTTATGGGAATTTAACACACAGACCTGCGGTGATATATGACACTGCACAGTTGCTAAATTAAGTGTCATGCAGCGATCCGCCGCTTGCAGATAAAAGAGTAGCCAGTCGGTTTAAAACAACAGTAGATTTAATTTCATCCTTAAGTTCCATTGCGCTGTAACAGGTAGAATCCCTGTGTGTGAGTAAGAAGCGACTGTATCTTTTAAGGTGGAGCGGTGTGTGCGAGTAAGAAGCGACTGTATCTTTTAAGGTGGAGCGGTGTGTGTGAGTAAGGAGCGACTGTATCTTTTAAGGTGGAGTGGTGTGTGTGAGTAAGAAGCGACTGTATCTTTTAAGGTGGAGAGGTGTGTGCGAGTAAGAAGCGACTGTATCTTTTAAGGTGGAGTGGTGTGTGTGAGTAAGAAGCGACTGTATCTTTTAAGGTGGAGAGGTGTGTGCGAGTAAGAAGCGACTGTATCTTTTAAGGTGGAGCGGTGTGTGTGAGTAAGAAGCGACTGTATCTTTTAAGGTGGAGAGGTGTGTGCGAGTAAGAAGCGACTGTATCTTTTAAGGTTGAGCGGTGTGTGTGAGTAAGAAGCGACTGTATCTTTTAAGGTGGAGCGGTGTGTGCGAGTAAGAAGCGACTGTATCTTTTAAGGTGGAGCGGTGTGTGTGAGTAAGAAGCGACTGTATCTTTTAAGGTGGAGCGGTGTGTGTGAGTAAGAAGCGACTGTATCTTTTAAGGTGCAGCGGTGTGTGTGAGTAAGAAGCGACTGTATCTTTTAAGGTGGAGCGGTGTGTGTGAGTAAGAAGCGACTGTATCTTTTAAGGTGGAGCGGTGTGTGTGAGTAAGAAGCGACTGTATCTTGTTGGTGTCTGAAGTTTAAATTGTCTGTAAGTGTTTATTCACTGTTTGAATTCCCACAGAAACTCATGTGTAACTCGAGCTGTTTAGTTTTGTAGCACTTTCGCTCTGTGTTTACTTTCATGCAGTTAGCGCTCTCCTGAATTTAGAGTCAGTTCCACCTTAAGTAATGTAACTGTAACAGCAAAAATAAGTCAGTGTTACCCCCCTATGGAGCAGGAATAGAGCAACATCCTCATCTCGGTTGGTGCTTTTCAGCGTTTGGAGTCTCTCCGTTGTCTAAAAACCTTCAGATGGCGTTTCTCTGCCGTGAGCAGAGAGAGAGAAAGCCTAGCACCGGACCCAGACACTTTGTTTTTTTACCCATTTACAGACACTGGGGCTTCGTAAACACATTAGAGCGGTTTTGATTACTGAGACAGAGTTTGTAAATGGTGAGGAAATATTTTCAGAATTTTGAGATGTTGAGTGAGATGAGGATGGTGATCTATTCCTGCTCCATAGGGGTGTAACACTGACTTACTACAGTCGTGAACTGCGGCTTTAACTACAGTAGAGAGTTAAAGGATGTATAATAATAATAGAAACCTATAACGGGGACTTCTTAGTAGGAGTAATAAAATGAGTCGGTTATGTCGGAGTGAACACTATGCTGGGTGTGTGCACACATTTCCCATAAGTGAATAATCGTGAGACTGTAGAGTAATGTAACACAGATCTGTGACTGTGTCACTCTCCTGCTCACGTGACTATCTCTCGTAAATTGTTAATGTAGCGTGTGGTGATTAGGCTTAACCGTGCACGAGTAACTGGACAGTGGTGAATGTGCTGCTTTGTTTCCGTGCTCCAGCACGCTGGGTTTGCACTGCACCAAATTAACTTCAACTAAACGTTCTTCAGTTCTGAGAAATCCAAGAAATTCAACCGTTATTTCTTTACGCAACACACTTAAAAACTATGGTTCTACAAGGGTTCTTTGGTGAAAAAAATGGTTCTGTATAGAACCACGAACACTCGAAGAACATTTTTCATGATTAAAGGGTGTTGACATCACGAAGTGGTTCTTCAGATTGATGGAGAATGTGCTGTAAATGGTTTATTAGTGGAATACTTTCAGAGCTGTAAATGTTCATTCAATACATGGTAGAGTTCAGAAACTAAATACAGGTAAACACATCACTCTCCGGTTACTCCTAGACTGCACTGTGGCCTGCGGTTACAGCATGTCGCTGTAGGAATAGTAGTTCTTGTAAGAACCCCCAGTCTACACATTTCTAACTTAACACGGCTTTAGAGGTCCTTTGGCCTTTTTGCAGTGGACTCCATTCCTTAATCTTGAAAGTGAAGGATGTGTGAAGCACACTGACTCTTGTGTATTTAAACGTCTGGGATGGGGAGGATGTGGATGTCATGCCTGTCGTTCTCTCTCCTCTTCTTCCTCTCCTCCCTGCTGCAGGAGAAAGAGATGGAGAAGCAGAAGCTGTTGTATCAGCAGGCGAGGCTCCATGACCGTGGAGCGGCGGAGATGGTGCTGCAGACCATCAGCGCCAGCAAAGGTCCTCCACGCACACCTGTCCACCTCATATCACTCATTACTCCGGTCCTGGTTTTATCATTTAAACACGCAGCAGCGAGCTGAGTCGACTGCTGTGTCCCAAACGGTACCCTGTGCACTGTTCCCTAACACCTGGATCACTTCGGCATAGTCACAGAAGCTCGTACTTGTGCACAGTGCTACTGCAGTGAAAGGAACGGCAAGAACGTTGGCAAAATCACGACTCATAATGGTGCAGGAGGCAGAACAAATGTAATTGGTTATCGGCCAAAAGGCTGATTAGTTAGCACATGTTGAGTGGAGATGATCATATACCACGCCACAAACCAGTAAAGCTTAGTAGTATTGTACTTTGCTTGAATGGAGGATGATACCTGAATGTTATAATACTCTGCTGCCTCTGAGGAAGCAGAGCGTTACTGTGCAGAGGCAGCAGTCATAAGTCGAGTGAGCGAAATGTACTTAGAATGTACTGTAGAATCCGCCTGTGACTCTGTTCTGCTTGTGTCCACAGGTGAGATGGGCCTGATGGTGGCATCCACTCTAAAGCTGGGCATCGCTGTCCTCAACGGTGGAAACTCAACAGTGCAGCAGGTGAAAATCCACTTTATTGGAACACAGTGGAACACAGTTCTTGTTTCTTTGGTTCAAACCTCACGAGCCCCACAGCAGTGTTCTCCCCCTGTGTAAACAGCCCTGTTCAGAACGCCCACTTTCAGCACCTGTTCCTTTAAATGATAATGAGCCGCTCGCTGTTCACCCCGACCCCGAGCGCACAGCAGTGAGGAGCGAGGAGCAGAAGCTGGTTTTTAGCCGTTTTCACTCTGTTCTCTTTCTTCTCCGTTTTTACTCAGTGCTCTTATTTCTCCGCGCTCGTTGTGTCTGTTTTGCTGAGTTTAACCTCGTCTTTGCGCTCTCACATAAACGCCGGTCCAGCGCTGTGATTGGACAGACTCAGATGAGGGGGCGGGGCCATTCTAAAGTCTCTGCACTTGACGTCAGAAGCGGAGCAGAATCAGAACGACTCGTTTTTTCCTGTGTTTCTGACTCAGGCGGCACACAGAAAACTGACTGGGGTCTTGTTTCACAGTGTGTGGGTTGGTGGGCTCCAGATTCACTTTTTAATGGGTTTATTTAAAAACAAGGATAAATGCCTATCTGTGTTTTTCTCTCCTCTGGTAGAAAATGCTGGATTATCTGAAGGACAAGAAGGACGTGGGGTTCTTCCAGAGTCTGGCGGGTCTGATGCAGTCCTGCAGGTCAGACGGAGCTTCGGCTCTAATTTGTCACCACATTTTTTTAATAAACAAGTATGGAGCACCTGAAGGTACAATTCGCAGTTGGGACACACATTTTCTTTAGTTGATGTATTTATTTAAATTGTGGCCACAGTTTCTTAAACGTTTCCCATGATTTACAGATCCTGCTCTCCTTTCTTTAAATCACTCTCCATGATTTTATAAACAGGGTGAGTCAAAACTGTCAGTCCCTTTTGTTTCAGAGACGAAAGGGTAACTGAATGCCACATCAAGTAATGGGTGAGTGGCCTATCTTTTAGGCCACGTCCATCGAAGCAGCTGCCTTCTGTTTCAGACACTGCCCATGGCAGCAGCTCAGAAGGGGGTGATACAACTGCCTTTCCAACGTAGGAACAGGAGCCACTGAAACCTGTGTGTGTGTGTGTGTGTGTTGGGGGGCTTCAGATCCCAAATGAATGACCACCAGCACTAAAACAGTGAGCGTATCATCAAAGGTCCCTTTTAAAACATATGGTTCTTTTCTGCTGCATGGTACCTACTGGACTCTACTCTCTGATTGGTCCCTAGTCGCTTTCCCACTCCCACAGCTCCCCTCTAACCTGTCGTCTCTAACCCCGTCTCTAAGGGGAACAGTGGGCTTTGGAAACCACAACAACGGCAGCGGTAACGTTAAGCGGTGTTTACTCATGGTGTATCGGCGTGTTGTTGTTGTTTGTTACTGAACACAGCTCCGTCATCAGTTCAGACAGATCAGTAGAGTTTGTTCCTTCCTTGTTGCAGCGTCCAGCTCTCGCTGGATTCTTTCGTCGGCCACCGATCCAAGGAGCGTTTGAACCTCTTCAAAAGACCACGGTGTAATTTTACGAGCTGCCGTCGTGAGTCGGATAAAAACAAACGTTTACAGATAGAGAGTTGGTGCTGGTCGTCTGCGTTGCGTGGCGTAGAGTGACGACTCTCTCTGGACAATCAGCGCTCTGCAAGGTTTACACGCCACGGTTTAGTCCCTACTCGACTCGCTCTGAACCACGAGAGAACAGCCACTAAACAAGAACCCGCTTCCAGAACCAGGACCTGATTCACCTGGGGGAGGAGGGGAACAGTCGAGTCGAGTCTAGTAGAGTAGGGACCATGCAGTGGAAAAGCGCCAGTAGTGTTCACAAAGGCTGTGTGAATAAGACGTATCCTCTCGTGACTAATCTCATCAGCGAGTGTCTGTGTTTGTTTGTTTGTTTGTTTACTCTGTTTACTGCAGCGTTCTAGACCTGAATGCTTTTGAGAGACAGAATAAAGCTGAGGGTCTGGGCATGGTGACGGAAGAAGGATCAGGTAATTTTACGTCTTTATCAGTAGTGGAATATCTGATTTAATGTTTCGATAACAATAATAACACACTTTAATATTTACATCAGGACCGACGCAGTGTTTACAGTCTCATCTCACTCATTTATCCATGTTTCCATGTCCTGTTTCTGTTGATACGGTTTAGTATTGCTTTGACTCTTCAGCGTGGTTTTGATCCTCAGTGTCTGATATATGTCGGTTTAGTCCTGTTTTCATTTTCTGATTCCAGTTCCATTCCTCGTGCGTCTGTTTTTCTTGTCCCTTCACATTCACTGCAGCTCGGTGCGATTGATGATGACCGGAGGAAATGCTGAATCGAAGCTTTGTCTGAATTTTTGAAAGCTGTTGTTCTGAAAGGGTACCATGACAAAAAAAAGAGTTTTCCAGCTCTGTCTGTAAATGAATGAATGGCAAATACAAACTCCTAATAACAGCATCATTTTGGGCTTTTACTGTCTTTGTTACTAATAGATCACCACCTCAGAAATATTAATCTATCGGACTTCCCGAACAAACCCCTTGTCCTTGGTTTGTTTTTAAACCTCTTCTGTCTCATCGCTGTCTTACGAGACGTGTCGCAGTTCTAGTTTCTGTTGTACTCTTCATTTCTACGTGAAAATGAAGGACCGATTGTTTGCCGTTTGTTTCTTTCTCCATGACTTTGTGCCCTTCTTTTTTGTCATAATACCCTTTAAATTAAAGCAGAGGCATGTGCTGTTTTTTATTGCTCTTTTAATTCTTTGCTCTTTTGTTTGGATTCAGTCATCTACGTTCCCAAGCATTATTTCCACAGTGGAGGAGCCTTCTATAAGGCATAGAAATACGGTTTAAAGCAGTTGTGTGTAGTGTATAACTGTAATTCAACGTTCAAACATTCTCCTGCTCTTCTGCCATTTCACAGTAACTGTGTGTCGTATTAAAATCACATTCTCGTTTTATTCAACAGATAATAAGCTAAAAACACAGTGTTACTGCGGTCTGTTTCCGACTCTGACACTGCCTCCATCTGTAAATGGTCTAAACCCACACTCACACAGACTTTTGGACACAGTATTGTCCCCAAGAACAGAACAAACCCATCACAGTCTTCTGCAGCTTTTTCCTGATGGAGCTCAGAACCAACGCAGCGCACAATAAACTCTTCACTTTTCACACGGCTTCAGTCTTAGGTTCTTTTTGTGTTGAATGAAGTGAGACTGTGACTTTAATACGACACACAGTCAGTGTGACATCACTAAAGAAGCAGGAGAGTGTTTGAATATTGAATTGCAGTTATAGACTATGCACCAATGCTGTAAAATTATTTGTACACTTACAATATATAAATACATAGCCGTGCAACATCAGAGACCATGCTCCATGTATATACTTCTCAGTCAAAACAGACATTACACACAAGTTCATTCATCCTGCGGCTTCAGAACCAACTCAGCGTCATCAGTGTGTCCAGTGTTTATCGAGTCCTTAGCTCCTCCTCTTTCTGGACACTCACTTTCAGGGCCCCAGCTGCACCTCCACAGTTCAGCCAGCGTATATTTATACGCATTAAGGGTGACCCTCATTTAGATTATCGTAGACTTTCTAATGTATAAAACATAGAATTAGAAATAAAGATGTTATATATTACATTATATACCAAGAAAAATAGGAAAAATAAGGAATAATAATAAATAAATCCAAGAGTAAAAATCTAATTTTAGTAAACCACAGCACAGATGAGTCCAGTGGCAGAAAAAGAGAAAAAATAAACGGAAAAAAAGAGTGGAAATATAAAGCACGAGACAATATTTAAAGGAGCACTGCATATTATTTTTACCTGGAGGTTGTGGGTTTGATTCCTGCTCCGGGTGACTGTCTGTGAGGAGTGTGGTGTGTTCTCTCTGTGTCTGCGTGGGTTTCCTCCGGGTGACTGTCTGTGAGGAGTGTGGTGTGTTCTCTCTGTGTCTGTGTGGGTTTCCTCCGGGTGACTGTCTGTGAGGAGTTGGTGTGTTCTCCCTGTGTCTGCGTGGGTTTCCTCCGGGTGACTGTCTGTGAGGAGTGTGGTGTGTTCTCTCTGTGTCTGTGTGGGTTTCCTCCGGGTGACTGTCTGTGAGGAGTGTGGTGTGTTCTCCCCGTGTCTGCGTGGGTTTCCTCCGGGTGACTGTCTGTGAGGAGTTGGTGTGTTCTCCCTGTGTCTGCGTGGGTTTCCTCCGGGTGACTGTCTGTGAGGAGTGTGGTGTGTTCTCTCTGTGTCTGCGTGGGTTTCCTCTGGGTGACTGTCTGTGAGGAGTGTGGTGTGTTCTCCCTGTGTCTGCGTGGGTTTCCTCTGGGTGACTGTCTGTGAGGAGTGTGGTGTGTTCTCCCTGTGTCTGCGTGGGTTTCCTCCGGGTGACTGTCTGTGAGGAGTGTGGTGTGTGACCCTGAATTGGATAAGCGGTTACAGATAACGGATGGATGGATGGAATGGATCGGATCTGTGTGGGCGGGGCCTCTGTGCGGGGCTCTTTAGTGTCGAATAGTGTCGAGGAGCAGACGGCTGTGGACGTGTTAAGGGCTGATTTAGAAAGACAGTGGTCTCCTCAGGAACACTGACTCTTTTAATCAATGTAACG
Source organism: Hoplias malabaricus (assembly GCF_029633855.1). Lineage (NCBI taxonomy): Eukaryota > Metazoa > Chordata > Actinopteri > Characiformes > Erythrinidae > Hoplias > Hoplias malabaricus. The sequence continues at coordinate 3,514,439 of NC_089802.1, forward strand.
TGCGGATGTAATTTGCAGTGGACGTTGGTTCTGCGTGAATAATAATAATAATAAAAATGTGGTGGTCTCAGATGTTGCAGGATGCTATAGATTAACAATTTAAATATATAAACAAATTCTTTATTCCTTCCCAAAATATATAACATTACAGCTCCCTTCTTGTTTCTAGACTCACTGTCCACTCTCTCAGCTCCATTGACCACACGGGGGCACTCTATAGTTCTAAACTTACAGACTTACAGAATCCATCTGCTGCTCTGCATACTTTGTTACCCACTTCCCCCCTGTTCCTCAGCGCTCAGGACCCCCACAGAGCAGGTGTGATGTGGTGGTGGATCATTCTCAGCGCTGCAGTGACACTGACGTGGTGGTGGTGTGTTAGTGTGTGTTGTGCTGGTGTAGAGTGGATCAGACACAGCAGTGCTGCTGTGTCTTTTTAAACCCCTGAGAACAGTCCACCGACCAAAAACATCCAGCCGACAGCGTCCTGTGTCACTGATGAAGGACTAGAGGACGAGCGACACACACTGTGCAGCGACAGATGAGCTACTGTCTCTGACTCTACATCTACAAGGTGGACCAACGAGGGAGGAGTGTCTCACAGAGTGAACAGAGAGTGGACACAGGGTTTAAAAACTCCAGCAGCACTGCTGTGTCTGATCCACTCTACACCAGCACAACACACACTAACACACCACCACCACGTCAGTGTCACTGCAGCGCTGAGAATGATCCACCACCACATCACACCTGCTCTGTGGGGGTCTGGAGTCTGTAAGTGTAGAAGTGCACAGAGCCCCGGTGGGGGTCAGTGGAGCTGAGACGGTGTGTTCGGTGAATCCGGCGATTGGTGATTTTCAGGAATGCTGATGATTGAATCCAAGGATCATCTTTTTTTCCCACTCAAAAACAAAAGTCAAAGTTTGACCTTGTAATCTGTTTGACCTCTCACTCTTGTTTCTTTCCTTTTTTCTTCTGTTGGGTTCATGTACTGTCCTCCCCCTCCTCAGTCATCACCCATGAGCGTGGTAACTATGCTCTTCTGCTGCCATATTGCTGTGGTCTTTAGCTCTGTGTCTCCGATGTGTCCAGGTCCCGAGCTCTGTCCGTGCCCCATGCCGACACTGACACCCACCCACCACACACTCCACTCTCTTTATCACCCCTCTTTAGTGCCTCTATCACCCCCACACAGGCTCTCCTTGCCTCAGACCTGTGGTCAATCACTCGCTTGTTTTTCCTCCCTCTCCGGAGTTGGCCAGTTTCTGGCACTGTGTAAGAGCAGATAGCTGTTTTAAAGCCCCCTCAAAACCCCTCGTCTTCTCATCTCCCCTTGCTTTGTCCCTGGGCTCTTGCCGTAGTTGGCTGGGTGTTTTTAAGTGGAGAGCGTCTGTGTGGTGTATTTTCCTGGGAGCACTGTTTTTAAGGAATGTATTTGTGTGGTTTATGAAGATCCTGGTCTTTAATCAGTGAAGCCCACTTCATTAAAAGAAGCTTTATTCACTGTAACCCGTGTTAGTTCAGAACCAAAATATAGACTTTATTATTAAACATATTACACAACAGTTAGTTCTAAGCACAACATTGATTTTTATTCTACAGAGCAGTTTAAGTCCTCGTTTCTGAGTGTCCTCTCTCCCCTTGGAGCTGAGTTACAGGGCGCAGTGGTTAAATCTCCCCCTACGACACGGGACGACCCTTCAACACCCTGATACTTCATCAGAACACAAATAAAACAGAGCAGCGCTTCATTCCCAGGCGACTAGCGCCGCTCTGTAGCAGCTCTACACCAGTCTGCAGTGATATCAGAGGAGCTGCTGGACTTTAGTTACATTTAGGGCCTCGTTCAGAAGAGTTCGACAATCAGAGATTACCCCCCTCTCCTCACTCTTCTGTGACATGGAGCTCAGCTCAGATTCTCATTCTGCAGAGTTCTGTTCACACTTCCAGCTCCACCTTAAATGCTGCAGTAGCCTCAGGCACCAGAGTGTAATTGCTGCACCATTTAAGGTGGAACTGTACATTTACAGCTAACTCCAGAGACCTCAGCTGCTCCTCGTGCTGTTTTCTGCTCGTTCTGAAGTAAAGGCCATAATCCACTGAAACTACATTAAACTCAGAGAATACACTGGGGTCATAGAGTTTAAAGGAGGAAATACTGCCCCCTGTGGGTTACTTTGGGCACTGCGCAGCGTCTCGCCGCTGATTCCCAAGTCGTTATAACCCTCCCCTTGGTGCGTGACTTTGCAAAATCTCATTTTGAAGAGCTATGTCTCCCTCACACTTCTGTGAAGAACTGACCCCCACCCCTAGGGGAAACTGAGAGGGAGGGGTAAGTGGTAGTGATTCCCTTCTAGTGTCTGCTCCTGTTCTTATTGTTATGGCTGTTATTAAACTGTTCCGCTCAGATTCACATGCTCTCTAACCACACAGGGCTTTAGTCAGAGGTTCACCAGTAGTGGAGATCAGAAAGGTTCTATTAGTTCAGGGTGTGTTCCCATGTTCCTGGGTCGGCTCCGGACCCCTGGGACCCTGATTAGGATGAAGAGCTTACAGAAGATCAATGAATGAATGAAGGGCTTGTACTGATCAGAGATCAAGACTTTAATAAGCTTATAGTACGTGTTCCTTAAAAAGTGTTCCCATGTTCCTCTCTGTAAAATCTCTGTCTCTTTGGACTCGTGGCTTCTTTGGCTGCACCGATGTGTCAGAGTCAAGGGTCCCCACCTTCCTCCCCCTCCCCCTCCTGCTGTAGGCTGTTCAGTCTGTGTTCAGTGGCGTATTCTCCGTTGTTCTCGCCGTTCCTTTGATTTTGTTTGTTTGTTTGTTTAGATCAGACGTGTGTGTTTGTCTTTCTTTTCCTCTCCATGATCGTTTCCTTCTTTTCTCTCTGAAATGCCCCTTGTTCCTTTGGTTTGATTTTGTTGCTTTGTCTCTGGACAACACCCTCTTATCCCCAGCTCAGTGTTGTGTTTCTTGACCTCCTCCTTGTGTTACCTTCTCATCCATGTTTCTGTTCAGTGGCTCCATCTTCAGGCTCATTTTCAGAAGTGCAGTTGTGTATTGTTCTCTTACTGGTGCCGAGAATGATAGACCAGAGGAAGTCTAACCCAAATCAAATGTTTCGTCCACAGATCGTTGGCCAGGATTGCGCCGAAACCCCGTTAGAGCAGTGTGTTGTTTAATGCGATGGTAGCGATGTTTAAGTCAATGAAATGCGTTAGAGTTAGAGCTGTGTGTTGTGTTGCATGCTGAATTTCAGACAGCTGTGCAGTCACAGTGTGTAAAGGCTTCTGTTCTGGTTTATCATCTTATAAACAACAAGCCTGAAAGTGCATCTCGTTATTCAGTCGCCCAGAAGGTTAAAGGAACATTAGCCTCCTCGTCTCCACAGTGGAACACGGTTCTATTAATGAAACGTCTGTGATCTGCTTTGGTCCAAACCCCACGAGCCCCACAGCAGTGTTCTCCCCCTGTGTAAACAGCCCCTGTTCAGAACGCACCTGTTCCTTTAAATGATAACGAGCCGCTCGCTGTTCACCCCGACCCCGAGCGCACAGCAGTGAGGAGCGAGGAGCAGAAGCTCTGGTTTTTAGCCGTTTTCACTCTGTTTTCTTTTATCTCTGTTCTCGTTTTCTCCGCCTTTGCGCTCTCACATAAACACGGGTCCAGCGCTGTGATTGGACAGACTCAGACGAGGGGGCGGGGCCATTCTAAAGTCTCTGCACTTGACGTCAGAAGCGGAGCAGAATCAGAATATCCTGTGTTTTCAGACTTAAGACAGTGTACAGAAAACTGACTGAGTGGGTCTCCAGATTCACACTTTAACGGTGAACACTGTGTGACCTTTCCTTATTTAAAGATGCAAGTAAAGGGAGACTGAATCGAAGCACTTTCATGCTGATTTAATGTAACTGTAGTCCAACCCTAATGGAGTGAACTAGCCCTGTGCCCATGACTGTCCGAACTGTATATTGTAATTGAACTCATTTCAGAATCACTCTTTGGACGGTGCTCCCATTTTCATTAACCATGAAAAACCTGCATGGTTACCGCAGCATTTTCCCCTGTACCGCCTCCGCAGCCTGGACAATCATCTGACCTCACGGAGAAGGTGATGCTCATTTATTCTGACTGTAAGACGCTGGCCCAAACTGGACTTGACATGCTCATAGAACTTGCTGCACTTGAGTTTTGTAATCTATAGCTGGCTGTAGCTGCTTTCACACTCCACGATGTCTGCATCACTACTCTATACAACACACTCCTTCAAGGAAACTCATAGGACACACCGTTTACTGCCAAAATGTTCACTTTCTCCCTGATCTGGCTGAGAGGCAGCAGTGACTGTGCAGAAAATACAGGGGTTGGACAATGAAAGTGAAACACCTGGTTTTAGACCACAATAATTTATTAGTACGGTGTAGGGCCTCCTTTTGCGGCCGATACAGCGTCAGTTCGTCTTGGGAATGACATACACAAGTCCTGCACAGTGGTCAGAGGGATTTGAAGCCATTCTTCTTGCAGGATAGTGGCCAGGTCTCTACGTGATGCTGGTGGAGGAAAACGTTTCCTGACTCGCTCCTCCAAAACACCCCAAAGTGGCTCAATAATATTTAGATCTGGTGACTGTGCAGGCCATGGGAGATGTTCAACTTCACTTTCATGTTCATCAAACCAGTCTTTCACCAGTCTTGCTGTGTGTATTGGTGCATTGTCGTCCTGATACACGGCACCGCCTTCAGGACACAGTGTTTGAACCATTGGATGCACATGGTCTTACTGGTGCAGTGTGGAGTTAATGAAGAGAATCCAATTTAGCCATGAAACCTCCCACACTACAATGACAGGGGTTTCACTTTCAGTGTCCAACCCCTGTACGTCCAGTAGACAGTGTTCTGCACACAATGACCAAAAATAAATGAATAAATAACTCACAAAGGAGCTGTTGGAATCGACTGAAACTTGTGTGAAATGTGTGAATATAACGATGAAATATAAGTGATTGTATATTTGATTATTGGGGAGGAGCCTCTAGTCCCCTGTTGGGCTTCTAGCCTGGACACAACAAGAGAGTTTGGACATGGAGGCAATACAGGTTCCATACGGTGGAGCTCTGCTGGACGGTTTTTTAATCCCGCTCCCGCTAGATTTCGTCCCTCACTTGCCTGCTTCCGCCAAACATCAGCAACATCTAATTTCTCGTACGTTGATTGCGCAGCTGAATATTATCTTTTTAGACGATAATAGTGTTTTTATTCATGTGTGTGGTTCTTCTACATGTTCACGTTGTCCTGCTCCCGCGGTCCCTGCTCTGGTGAACCTCCCGCGCCACAAGATACTGTGATGGGACCCGAGAGTCCCTAGGGAGTGAAGACCTCTATCGTACAGCGTCCTGCAGCACATTTGCCCACAGATGTTGCAGCTGCCGTCCCGGTTGGTTCCGTAAAGGCACGATTGGTGATTAATCTAGTGACGAGGATGAGGAAGTGCTGTGGAGACATTCCTGGGAAACCCTTGCTGTGTGTGTGAACACCCTGCCGTGGGACGGTGTCGCTCGTATCACTACTAGGCTACTACGTAGTGACCGACTGTCGTATGTGACATCTACCCAGGTCATTACACCAGCAGGGGGCAGTGCATTGCTGTACAGTAAAGGCAGGAATGAAGACTTCACCCTGAGGCTTCCACACTTGAACCTGACTGCCATCGGATTCCAAACAGAACCTGGATTTGTGGCTAAAAATGACACGGTTCCTGTCTGTAACTGTCCAGGTTTTTTCTTCACAACACCACTGCCCCCGACAGCTCAGTCTGAACGGCTGAAACGGCAGGAATTCGTCCTGCTTCTCTCAGTCCAGCAATGTGCCTCCTGTGAAGTGTCTTAGTGTGACGTAGAGGCGTCTAACAGTCAGCCCTCTCTCACCAACAGACACGACCCAAAAGTAGACCGAAGTAGAGACTCAGTGATGTTTGCAGTGTGAAAGCAGCGCTGTTTTACCTGTGGGTTTGTCAAGTTCAGCCAGAGAGCCTCAGAACTGTTCTCTCTGTTGTGTCTGGGGAATTTCTACAGACACCAGATCACAATAGCACTCCCCTTATCATTCTCAGAGGCACAGGAATAAAATGCTGCTCCTGTCCCCACATTGCCCTTGTTTTTTTTTCTGTACTCTGACAGCAGTAGTGTCTCCCATCTGTGTGTGTGTGTGTGTGTGAGGGAGAGAGAGAGTGTGTGTGAGGGCTGCTATAACCCCTCTCTCAGACTCTGTGGCTGTGTGCTGTTGGTCTTTGCCTGTGTCTCTGACGCTGGTTTGCTCTGGTCTGGTCGTGCAGGAGAGAAGGTGATGCAGGACGACGAGTTCACCTGCGACCTCTTCCGCTTCCTGCAGCTTCTCTGTGAGGGACACAACTCAGGTCAGCAGCCGCGAACCTCGTTTACAGTGAACCGCAGACGTAAAATACTCAGTGTTGATCAGAATGATTTCAGGAGACTCTCAGGCTGGGTTTTTATCCAAAACCCCTTCGCGAATGTTCTGTGCAATAAATAAATATGGGAAGAAGTGAATGCGAAAATGAGTCGTGTTTCCATCCACTGCACTTTTGCGAATAAACTTCAGATGACTTCGTGACCAGGAATGGCATCGAAACAAGGGAGAGGGAGGGATCTGAGCGGGTCGTTTATATCAAAAACACACTTTATATCAGAAAGCTGTGTGGTCTCTGTCTTTTGCTCAGTGCTGTATATTTTCATACATGCTGTAAAATAAGAAGCTCGGGCGCCGGTGTGAAAACAGAGTGGTAAAGTGCGGAGAGGAGAGAAGAGGAAGGAGATACGCTGGGAGTCTGTTAAAAGCCTGTGGTTGTGGGATCAGCCCGGGCTCTGGGGGGCGCTGTGCTGCATGCACAATGTGTATAAACCAGCTGAAACCTCATTGTTTATTCAAAAAACCCTTTACCTTCACTCTTTTGTGCTTTAGCGATAGTCAAACGTTTCCACCTCGTCTCGGCGTTAAACTATTTTGCGATTATTGGGTGTTTTTTCAAATGATAGCTTTTTTCAGGTTTTTTCATGTGCATTTTCATAATTCACAAAAACTCAGTGGATGGAAAACCCTCTACAGTCTTCAGGGATTTTTTTAAACACGTTCTTTAGTCTCAGAATCTGGTTTCTCCAGCTCCACGTCCTTTTAGACACAGAGAGTCATTTAGACCGGTCTTTGGCGGTTGTTAGAAGTTCCACTTTCTCTGTAGCTTTTAATAACTTTCGTTGACTTTCTTTTTCATTGCAACTTGTGTTTTATATGTTTTTGTATTGTCCTTTTCCTAAACCTGAAGCTTTTAATAATGGATTATTAAATGTAAAATAGAAAAATATCTAACAAACGCTTTTATTGCATTTATATTAGTGGTGTCAACTGATTAAATAAGATAATCGTGTAATCGTTATATTCAGTAATTAATCATGGTTCATCACAGTTTAAGATGCTAGAACTTACTTTACAGGAGCATCAGGTGTGTGTGTGTGTGTGTGAGAGAGAGAGAGAGAGAGAGAGAGAGAGAGAGTGAAAGGAACAACACGTGTGTGACTCTGAAACATCTCCTGATGCATAAATAATTACATACTTGTAGTTTATGGCTGCATCGACCGGCCGTACCTTGATTTTCTGGAGAGCTTTGGTCATTGTTTTCTTTTCCCTGCTCTGTGTCATGTGACAGATTTCCAGAACTATCTCAGAACTCAGACAGGAAACAACACCACCGTAAACATCATCATCTCCACCGTGGACTACCTTCTAAGAGTACAGGTGAGGACTGGAGACAAACAGTTCCCAATCTGCGTCTAAGACCAGCATTTTCTTTCAGTCTCTATTTGCTTACACTCTCAGGTTAGAGATGTTTGCACTGTTTGGCTGTTTGTTCGAGTAGACAACTGTTAGCGTTGTTAACGTAACTGTTCACGTACTCGCCCCGTGTGCTACGCTTGTAACTGGAGGCTTCCACTAGAGGGCAGACCTGAGAAAGACATGGGTAATTGCAGCCTTCTTCAAAACGTCCGCCGCTGTGATGCTGTTGATCATCTGCACTGCCCCCTACGGTTTACGCGGGTACTGCACCTTTGGTATGCATTTTGATTAATACCATCGTAAATGTGGCCTTGAATTCCTCCAGGAGTCCATCAGTGACTTCTACTGGTACTACTCTGGGAAAGATGTGATAGACGAGCAGGGCCAGCGGAACTTCTCCAAGGCCATCAATGTGGCTAAACAGGTCTTCAACACCCTTACAGAGTACATTCAGGTACGTCTTTATGCTTGGAGGTCAGTGATTGCTGTTTATACAGACACCAGGAGCATGTGGCTATTTTATATTTGCAATCTTCAACCATTTAGACATGGGTAAAAATGAAAAGAACATTATATCATATTTTTACCATAAAATTACAGCTTCAAAACCACTGTGATGCTCCACTATGCTTCAATAGGGAGAATATCGCATCTGTCCTTTCAGCACTCCAGCACTGCAGAAGCTGCACTATGTAACTTTTCTAAGAGGTTTTTTCTTTCAGTGTTGTGGCTGAACCTGGGTTTTGTAAGTTGATTAAAATCAGTTACTCGATAAATAAATAGTGCATTAAATGAGTGATATACACTGTATTCACAGGTCAGTATAAAGCCATGCTTGGCAGTCTGTACTTTCCCCACAAGGGGGCACTCAAATAGCTGTTCTGTGCCTCACTGAAAGAGCAAACCCACACCAGCAGGATCTCAGTCTTGCTGCACAATCTGCCAACCCTATTTTACACCAGTGTTGCTTTACATTCTCATTAAAGTTGGATTGAATTTGTTGTTTGTACCATTCACTGTCAAGTTGTTTCAGTTTAATTACCAAACGTTTATCGCCTGAAATGACAGCAGTCGTATCCATCTCAGTGTTTTATGTTTGGTTTTCCCCAGAAAATATAAAAAAAAAATGTGTTTATAATGGCTTTTGAATTCCCAGTTCATCTCTTTCTCTCTTTTTCTCCCACCCTTGTGCTGGTTGGACAGGGTAGTGGATAAATGCTTGTTGCTGTGTTTGTTGCAGGGTCCTTGCACGGGGAACCAGCAGAGTCTGGCCCACAGTCGGCTGTGGGACGCTGTGGTCGGCTTCCTCCATGTTTTCGCTCACATGCAGATGAAGCTGTCGCAGGTAGGAGCTGATTCTGAGAAATCACAGAGAACTGGGTGTGTAATGATCCATAACTGAGAAACACAAGACACACAAGGTGAAGAAAGGTGTGTCAGTTTTACACAAGCCACATTTACATTTTCTGTTTCATCCTTTACGCCACTGTGTAAAGTTCAGCACATAACCAATGACTGTGCCGTACTCTGAGGACAACGTGTGACTTATTTTAACTCAGGAAATCAAGAAAAACATGTCTTTGGACCATGTCTAGGCCAGGGTCAGTGATTTGCTACAGGAGCTACAGGAAAGCAGTGAAGAGATGGTGGCAGAAGAGTTACATGGCTGAACTTAGGAACAGTGCCGCAGCTTTCTGGATCATTTTTAGGGGCCTGATGTTCCACAGAGGAAGACAAGATGAAGAAGGGAGCTGCAGTTTGAATTCTACAGGATTATATTAACCACCACTGAAGTGCCCTTGAGCAAAGGACCTAACACCCCCAACTGTCCCTGGGCGCTGAGGTTGGCAGCCCACTGCTTCGGTTGTGTGTGTTCACTGCCCCTTGTGTTTGTGAAGAATTGCTCACTAGTGTGTGTTTGAGTGTTCACTGCCGCAAATGGGTTAAATGCAGAAACGCAATTTCTCTTAGGGGTTTAGAAAAGATGATTCTTTTTCTGCTTCTTCATCACGTTCTTCTTCACGTTCTTCATATTCTTCAGGTTCTTTGTCTTTTTCTTCGGCTTCTTCAGGTTCTTCTTCTTTTTTCGCTTCATCTTCTTCAGGTTCTTCTTCTGCTTCTTCATCTTCTTCAGGTTTTTCTTCATCTTCTGCTTTGGTTTCTTCAGTTTTTTCAGGTTCTTCTTCAATTTCTTTGTTCGTCTTCTGCTTTGTATTCTTCTTCTTCGGGTTCTTCATAGCCTTCTTCGTCTTCTGTGGCTTCTTTGTATGGGTGACTGTATCGAAGGCTGCGGAGACATCAAGGAGATTCAGGACTGATAAGAGTTTGGCTGATACTGCAGCTGGAGCTTCTCTGTATCTGCAATGAGAGCAGTCTCTGTAGAAGATGCCTGTCAGAAGCCAGACTTGTCTGCGTCCTGTAGATTGTTCTGGGTGAGATCGAGCGATAGTTGATTGTAGACAATAGCCCTCACCTTTCCTGCTGATCCTGGGGATTGAACTGATGCCCTGTTGCCCCAAACCTGCTTTTCTAACCTTCAGGCTGCTGCCGGTTCTCTCTGGTACTGAAAGTTGATAGGTACAAATTTTATTATAGGATGCATAATGAATTGTATTGTGATTTCTGGTTATGATTCAAAGCACCAACTCAGTCCGCTCTTCCAAGAACAAATCTCCAGATCTTCAGATCTCTCCAGCTGTTGTCTGAGCTTTCCAGATGATGTCCGATCACTTCAGATGATGTCAGACCTCTCCAGACATTGTCTGAGCTCTCCAGATGATGTCCAATCACTCCAGATGATGTCAGACCTCTCCAGACGTTGTCTGAGCTCTCCAGATGATGTCAGATCTCTCCAGATTTTGTCTGAACTCTCTAGATGTTGTCTGAGCTCTCCAGATAATGTCAGATCTCTCCAGATGTTGTCCGATCACTCCAGATGATGTCAGACCTCTCCAGATGTTGTCTGAGCTCTCCAGATGATGTCAGATCTCTTCAGATGCTGTCTGAGTTCTCCAGATGATGACTACCATGCATGGTGCTGAATAATGTAGTGTGGTTTAAGGTGACGCTGATGTTCCTGTGTTTCAGGACTCGAGTCAGATCGACCTGCTGAAGGAGCTGATGGATCTCCAGAAGGACATGGTCGTAATGCTGCTGTCAATGTTAGAGGGTGAGTTTAGCTTGAGCTACAGAGGCCACTGCAGTTATTATTTAATTAAATAAATAAAATGATACTTTATCAGCACAATTTTTTACACTGTTAACCACATCCTAAAGTAAACAGCTTTTTTTTTTCTGATCTGTGAAACTTTTCTTCTCCTCTCAGGAAACGTGGTTAATGGCACCATCGGGAAGCAGATGGTGGACATGCTGGTGGAGTCCTCAAACAATGTGGAGATGATTCTTAAGTTCTTCGACATGTTCCTGAAGCTGAAGGACCTGACGTCCTCGGACACCTTCAAGGAGTATGACCCGGACGGGAAGGGAGTCATCTCCAAGAGGGACTTTCACAAGGCCATGGAGAGCCACAAGCACTACACCCAGTCCGAGACGGAGTTCCTGCTCTCCTGCGCCGAGACGGATGAGAACGAACTGCTGGACTATGAGGAGTTTGTGGAGCGCTTCCACGAGCCGGCCAAGGACATCGGATTCAACGTAGCCGTGCTGCTGACCAACCTGTCTGAGCACATGCCCCATGACTGCAGGCTGCAGACCTTCCTGGAGCTGGCCGAGAGTGTCCTGAACTACTTCCAGCCATACCTTGGACGTATCGAGATCATGGGCAGCGCCAAGAGGATCGAGCGCGTCTACTTCGAGATCAGCGAGTCCAGCCGCACGCAGTGGGAGAAGCCCCAGGTCAAGGAGTCCAAGCGGCAGTTCATTTTTGACGTAGTCAACGAGGGCGGAGAGAAGGAGAAGATGGAGCTCTTTGTCAACTTCTGTGAAGACACCATCTTTGAGATGCAGCTGGCCGCCCAGATGTCCGACGCCGGCGAGCGCTCGGCCAGCAAAGAAGAGAGCGAGAGGGAAAAGAGTCCTGAGGATGAGAGTCCCGAGATGGGCTTCTTCTCGGTCACCACCGTCCGCTCAGCTCTGCTGGCCCTCCGCTACAATGTCATGCTCCTGATGAAGGTCATTGCCACTTATTGCGATCTCAGTATCAGCCTGATGGGGGCGCTGATGTAGCATGATGTGTTTACACACCACACACGTCATAATTCAGAAATACCGTCCACATTTTTAAATACCACCGTATAGGATATTACTGTATAACGCCCAACTCTATCTAGAAATGTCATGTAGATCATTAAAAAGGTCATCTAACTTGCTCTGATCTTATTAAAGGTGCTGTCCATGAAGAGCCTAAAGAAGCAGCTGAAGAAGGTGAAGAAGATGACGGTGAAGGACATGGTGACCACTCTGGCGTCCTTCTACTGGAGCGTTCTCATGGGTTTGCTGCATTTCGCCTTCAGTGTGGCACGGGGCTTCTTCCGCATCGTCTATAACAGCTTCCTCGGGGGCAGTCTGGTGGAGGGGGCGAAGACCATGAAGGTGTCGGAGCTGCTGGCCAACATGCCGGATCCCACGCAGGACGAAGTTCGAGGAGAGAGCGAGGAGTTGGACAGGAAACCGGCCGAGAAGTCCTCGCCCGAGGAGGACCTGGCCGACCTGGCGGTGGCCTCTGACGACACGGACCTGCTGTCCGACATCTTCGGGCTGGATCTGAAGCGCGAGGGCGGTCAGTACAAACTGATGCCTCACAACCCCAATGCCAGCCTCACAGAGCTCCTTAATACCCCTGCACCTCCACCTCCTACTCCCTCACCTGAACTCCGCAGGAGACACCAGGTAACACACACACACATGGGGGAGTGTGTAAATTCCTCAGTGGTCCGTGTACCTTTCATTATCTAGGTTTTCATTTCTAATCCGTAGTAGAAAAACAAAACAATGACTGTCTCGTCTGTTTATCCTTTCTTCCAGACGAAGAGTTCCTCATCCTCCACAGAGGAGAAGGACGGCACAGAGGAGACCAAGTCTGTACCTGAGAAAGCAGAGTATGTTTTGTGATGATTTATTCTTGATCTGGACCAATCTCTGGGTCACACACATGAAGCAAAGCTAGTTTTCAACCTCGTGTTCAGACCTGTGTCGTATGTCTCGTGGTAGGCTTTAGAAACTGGATCCAGGTCTCTGGAGATTTGTGGTGGTCCAAGGATTCCCAGCCTTGTCCGGTCTTGCTCTGTCTGGGTGGGCGGGATCGCCCAGGCTTTTCCCTCAATCACGAGCTCGGTGTTAGTCAGCGAGGGGTTATCTGGGCAGTTAGCGTACTCCTTCAAGCGTGTTGAGCTCCTGTGGTGTTACGTTAGCCATGGTTTGAAAAGAAGCAGTGGAGCTTCACGTGTCTCTGGGGGGTGGTCATATTGTCCTCAGAGCCCCGGGCTGGTGTTGGACTCTGTGACTGGGGCAGTTCTAGTTACCCTGGGTAGATTGGGTAAAAAGAAGGTGAAGAAGTTGTTCCCTGACCACATAGAGACGTATTCTCTGTTCCTGCATTTTTTTCAGTAGCTATGTATCCACCAACTTTCTGCCTAACATTGCTGTGAGCTTGATTTCATCGTGTTTCCATGACATCACTTCCTGAAAAACATATTGTCACCTAAGTACATGGATTACAAAAAAAACCCTAAAAAAATTACAACTGTTTGTTTACATTAGCTTTGTTGAACTTGATTGATAAGGAGATTATTTATTATTATTATTATTATTATTATTATTACTATATGTACAGCTGTTTTAGCTCTCTCCATATTGATTCTCTCCTAACCCTAACCCTAACCCTAACCTTCTCTCTCCCTCTCTCTCTCCTCCTCATATCGCCCTCCCTCTTTATCTTCTCCCTGCTCTCTCTCTGTCTCTCCCTCCCTTTTTCTCTCTCTCTCTTCTCTTTCACTCTGTCTCCCTCTCTCTCTCTCTCTCTCCTCCTCATCTCTCCCTCCCTCTTTATCTTCTCCCTGCTCTCTCTCTCTCTCCCTCACTCTCTTTGTCTTACACTTTCTTCTCTGTGACTCTCCCCCCCTCTCTCTCTGTCTCTTGCTCCCTTTCTCTCTCCCCCCCCCCCCTCTCTCTCTCTCTCTCTCTGTATAACCTGTGCGATGACCCTGTTGACTGTGGATTGTCGTGCTGTGGTTTGTGGTGTTGCATGTGAAATTGGGAGGTGGGACACATCGGGGCGAAGGTGTGTTTCATTTTAATAGGCTTTCCAATGGGGCTGGTAACTGATTATTGATGCAGACAGTGTTTGAAGGAATGCTCTCAGAGATCCAGTGAGTTTGGTTGTTCTGGACTAGGCTTGAGCCCTCAGTGGATGTACTCCTTTTCACATTTTCACACGCCTCCCTCATTCTGTTTGTTATTAATTTGCAGAAACCTGCTTTGTAACGTGATAAGTGTCAGAATGCATTCTTTTTGTGTTTGACCCTTCATTTAGGCAAAAAAGCTTTAAAATTCATGCCCAAAGTTTCAGGTGTCAGCAAACACATTTCTAGTAAAACTGACTCAAAGGTAAAAGTTAAATATGGAGTGAATATGTAGCGACTGACTCTGTGTGTCTTACAGAGGAGAAGTTGGAGAGAAGAAGGAGGTGCAGAAGGAGGTTCTCCAGAAGAGAAAGTCACTGCAGCACCACTCGTCCAGGTCAGACGAGCCCGATCTCCAGGAGTCAGCCTTCTGGAAGAAAATCATCGCTTACCAGCGCAAACTGCTCGTAAGTGAAGCTTATATAAGCAGAAATGTAATAGAAATTAAATTAGCACTTATTTGTTTAATGATATTTAATTTATGACTTACCCTACGCACAGAGGACTTCTGATAATGTGATCTGTTTACCTTTCCTGATCAGTATCCCATATCTTCACACATTAGAAAAGTGCCTTCCAACTGATTTATATATTTACTACAGGTGTCAGCTGATTAAACAAATCTGGTTAAATTCCCATCCCGAAATACTGACACACACCAGCTACAGCTGTTTACTCCTACATACAGTTACAGCACTGAAATACTGACACACACCAGCTACAGCCGTTTACTCCTACATACAGTTACAGCACTGAAATACTGACACACACCAGCTACAGCCGTTTACTCCTACATACAGTTACAGCACCGAAATACTGACACACACCAGCTACAGCCGTTTACTCCTACATACAGTTACAGCACTGAAATATTGACACACACCAACTACAGCCGTTTACTCCTACGTACAGTTACAGCACCATAATACTGACACACAACAGCTATATCCTTTTACTCCTACGTACAGTTACTGCACCATAATTCTGACACACAACAGCTACATCTGTTTACTCCTACGTACAGTTACAGCACCGAAATACTGACACACACCAGCTACAGCCATTTACTCCTACATACAGTTACAGCACTGAAATACTGACACACACCAGCTACAGCTGTTTACTCCTACATACAGTTACAGCACTGAAATACTGACACACACCAGCTACAGCCGTTTACTCCTACATACAGTTACAGCACTGAAATACTGACACACACCAGCTACAGCCGTTTACTCCTACATACAGTTACAGCACTGAAATACTGACACACACCAGCTACAGCCGTTTACTCCTACATACAGTTACAGCACTGAAATACTGACACACACCAGCTACAGCCGTTTACTCCTACATACAGTTACAGCACCGAATCACTGACATACACCAGCTATAGCCATTTACTACTACATACAGTTACAGCACTGAAATACTGACACACACCAGCTATAGCCATTTACTACTACATACAGTTACAGCACTGAAATACTGACACACACCAGCTACAGCCATTTACTCCTACATACAGTTACAGCACCGAAATACTAACACACACCAACTACAGCCGTTTACTCCTACGTACAGTTACAGCACCATAATACTGACACACAACAGCTACATCCTTTTACTCCTACGTACAGTTACTGCACCATAATTCTGACACACAACAGCTACATCTGTTTACTCCTACGTAGAGTTACAGCACCGAAATACTGACACACAGCAGCTACAGCCGTTTACTCCTACATACAGTTACAGCACTGAAATACTGACACATGCCACCTACAGCCGTTTACTCCTACATACAGTTACAGCCCTGAAATACTGACACACGCCAGCTACAGCCGTTTACTCCTACATACAGTTACAGCACTGTAATACTGACACACACCAGCTACAGCCGTTTACTCCTACATACAGTTACAGCACCGAAATACTGACACACACCAGCTACAGCCGTTTACTCCTACACACAGTTACAGCACTGAAATACTGACACACACCAGCTACAGCCGTTTACTCCTACATACAGTTACAGCACTGAAATACTGACACACCAGCTACAGCCGTTTACTCCTACATACAGTTACAGCATCGAAATACTGACACACACCAGCTACAGCCGTTTACTCCTACATACAGTTACAGCATCGAAATACTGACACACACCAGCTACAGCCGTTTACTCCTACATACAGTTACAGCACTGAAATACTGACACACCAGCTACAGCCGTTTACTCCTACATACAGTTACAGCACCGAAATACTGACACACACCAGCTACAGCCGTTTACTCCTACATACAGTTACAGCACCGAAATACTGACACACACCAGCTACAGCCGTTTACTCCTACATACAGTTACAGCACCGAAATACTGACACACCAGCTACAGCCGTTTACTCCTACATACAGTTACAGCACCGAAATGCTGACACACACCAGCTACAGCCGTTTACTCCTACATACAGTTACAGCACCGAAATACTGACACGCACCAGCTACAGCCGTTTACTCCTACATACAGTTACAGCACCGAAATACTGACACACCAGCTACAGCCGTTTACTCCTACATACAGTTACAGCACCGAAATACTGACACACACCAGCTACAGCCGTTTACTCCTACACACAGTTACAGCACTGAAATACTGACACACACCAGCTACAGCCGTTTACTCCTACATACAGTTACAGCACTGAAATACTGACACACCAGCTACAGCCGTTTACTCCTACATACAGTTACAGCATCGAAATACTGACACACACCAGCTACAGCCGTTTACTCCTACATACAGTTACAGCATCGAAATACTGACACACACCAGCTACAGCCGTTTACTCCTACATACAGTTACAGCACTGAAATACTGACACACCAGCTACAGCCGTTTACTCCTACATACAGTTACAGCACCGAAATACTGACACACACCAGCTACAGCCGTTTACTCCTACATACAGTTACAGCACCGAAATACTGACACACACCAGCTACAGCCGTTTACTCCTACATACAGTTACAGCACCGAAATACTGACACACCAGCTACAGCCGTTTACTCCTACATACAGTTACAGCACCGAAATGCTGACACACACCAGCTACAGCCGTTTACTCCTACATACAGTTACAGCACCGAAATACTGACACACACCAGCTACAGCCGTTTACTCCTACATACAGTTACAGCACCGAAATACTGACACACCAGCTACAGCCCTTTACTCCTACATACAGTTACAGCACCGAAATACTGACACACACCAGCTACAGCCGTTTACTCCTACATACAGTTACAGCACTGAAATACTGACACACGCCAGCTACAGCCGTTTACTCCTACATACAGTTACAGCACTGAAATACTGACACACACCAGCTACAGCCGTTTACTCCTACATACAGTTACAGCACTGAAATACTGACACACGCCAGCTACAGCCGTTTACTCCTACATACAGTTACAGCACTGAAATACTGACACACCAGCTACAGCCGTTTACTCCTACATACAGTTACAGCACCGAAATGCTGACACACACCAGCTACAGCCGTTTACTCCTACATACAGTTACAGCACCGAAATACTGACACACACCAGCTACAGCCGTTTACTCCTACATACAGTTACAGCACCGAAATACTGACACACCAGCTACAGCCGTTTACTCCTACATACAGTTACAGCACCGAAATACTGACACACACCAGCTACAGCCGTTTACTCCTACATACAGTTACAGCACCGAAATACTGACACACGCCAGCTACAGCCGTTTACTCCTACATACAGTTACAGCACCGAAATACTGACACACACCAGCTACAGCCGTTTACTCCTACATACAGTTACAGCACTGAAATACTGACACACGCCAGCTACAGCCGTTTACTCCTACATACAGTTACAGCACTGAAATACTGACACACACCAGCTACAGCCGTTTACTCCTACATACAGTTACAGCACTGAAATACTGACACATGCCAGCTACAGCCGTTTACTCCTACATACAGTTACAGCACTGAAATACTGACTGGCTCCGGACCTACCGCAACCCTGAACTGGATAAGCTGTTTCAGATAATGAATAAATTAATGAATCATCACACCATCTCCCAGCTTGCGTGTGTTGTGATGGGGCCCACACAATTGGACTAAAAAAAAAAAAAAAAAAACATATCCAGCATGCACCACACAGAACCAGGTGGCATTCAGTGTGCGCAGCCCTAAAATCAACAGGCCTGGTGCAATGGAACTAAAGCCACATCGCCCCCTATACTTTCTGTAGAGTACTACAATCTCTCCAATTTAAAGTATAACACCAGTGACATATTAGCACCTCTTATCCACCCCATCCCCCCATTGTATATTCATGTTGTCATCCACGTGGAAGAAGGGAGGCAGGTATTCTGTGCCAGGCCCTAACTATAATTACACCAGTGTGGCCTCATCCTCACTACAACCATTATCTCATATGAGAGACAGAGGCAGAAGATGCCGATAAAGAGGCAATGGCATTTTATTCCCTGGTGTCACTGTAGCTGGCTGAAATCCCTGTTCCCTGCTCCAGCTTTTTACCTTAATACAAGTCTCTGAGGGTTTACACGATCAGAGAAAGGTCTAAACCTCTCTCTGCTGGACCACAGCTGATCTGACTGTGAGAGCCGTGTTATTTCAGCGCTACTAATGGATTAACATTTGATTATAAGGTCAATAACCACCTCTCATCCGGTAACTATGAAAATATCCCGTTTTTAACAGGGGAAATAGGCTGCGGTAAACAGAAGGCTTGGAAACATTAACGGCCTTTTGACCTTTTCGGTTCATTTGCATGTGATTTCCGTGCTCAGGCCATTCATGGAAGCGTCCCAGAGAAAATGTCTCTTTAATGAATGTGTTTTTGCCGCAACGTCTGCTGTGATTTATGGCTGTTTTTCTTGCGTCCTGATGTTTATAGAACTATTTTGCGCGGAACTTCTACAACATGAGAATGCTGGCTTTGTTTGTGGCCTTCGCCATCAACTTCATCCTGCTCTTCTACAAGGTACGCTCCCAAACACTGGGCCCAGGCCACGCCCCTCAGTCACACACCTGTCGTTTGATCACTGCGCCAAACTAAACCGAACTAAAAGTTTGTGTTGTTTATTTTTCTGTGAAAATCCCATGCTGCACACACAGTGACTCTCAGTGAATCTCACAACTGCTCAAACACAGCCTCGCTCTACTCACTCACACAGACCTGAGCCACTCCCTCACTCATTCATTCATTGTCTCACTAAATCATTCATTCAGATAGTCTTTCACTCAAATACGTTCTCACTCACATTTACGTAGTCTATTAGTAAGTCATTCATTCACCCACTGCTTCCATACACACATTCGCATTCTTACTCACTCATTCACTCACATTCTCACTCACTCATTCACTCACATTCTCGCTCACATTCTCACTCACATTCTCACTCACTCATTCACTCACATTCTCACTCACACACATCCTCACTCACTCATTCACTCACATTCTCACTCACTCATTCACTCACATTCTCACTCACACACATCCTCACTCACTCATTCACTCACATTCTCACACACTCACATTCTCACTCACTCATTCACTCACATTCTCACTCACACACATCCTCATTCACTCACATTCTCACACACTCACATTCTCACTCACACACATCCTCACTCACTCATTCACTCACATTCTCACACACTCACATTCTCACTCACACACATCCTCACTCACACACTCACATTCTTACTCACTCATTCACTCACATTCTCACACACTCACATTCTCACACACATCCTCACTCACACACATCCTCACTCACATTCTCACTCACACACATCCTTACTCACTCATTCACTCACATTCTCACACACTCACATTCTCACTCACACACATCCTCACTCACTCATTCACTCACATTCTCACACACTCACATTCTCACTCACACACATCCTCACTCACATTCTCACTCACTCATTCACTCACATTCTCACACACTCACATTCTCACTCACACACATCCTCACTCACTCATTCACTCACATTCTCATACACTCACATTCTCACTCACACACATCCTCACTCACTCACTCATTCACTCACATTCTCACACACTCACATTCTCACTCACTCATTCACTCACATTCTCACTCACTCATTCACTCACATTCTCACTCACTCACATTCTCACACACTCACATTCTCACTCACACACATCCTCACTCACATTCTTACTCACTCATTCACTCACATTCTCACTCACACACATCCTCATACACTCACATTTGCATTCACTCGTTTACTCACATTCTCACTCACTCATTCACTCACATTCTCACTCACACACATCCTCACTCACTCATTCACTCACATTCTCACTCATTCACATTCTCACTCACTCATTCACTCACATTCTCATTCACTCACTCTCTCTTTCTCTCTCTCTCAGGTGTCCACTTCCTCTGCAGTGGTGGAGGAGAAGGAGGTGATCTACAGCTCGTCGTCTGAAGCTGGTCTGAGGTGGGACCCTCTGAGCGACTCTGTGGCCGGGGGTCCGGTCACGGTGCACTTCGTCCTGGAGGAGAGCAGTGGCTACATGGAGCCAACCCTCCGCATCCTGGCCATCCTCCACACCATCATCTCCTTCTTCTGCATCATCGGATACTACTGCCTCAAGGTGGCGCACTTCTCTGTGTTGGACTCTAATATATCGTCGCTGCCCAATTAAAAACGTGTCTCTGTGTGTGTGGACGTGTAGTTACTACTTCATCTGAACACAGCAGCTGTCCTTCACACTGTGTGAGAATTTCATGACGAATGACCAATAGAAACGCTCCAGAATAAAATAGTTTTACTGTGAATGAGTGATAATAGTTAAGACGTTTTTTTTCTTTCTTTCGTGTAATGATTATTTTTGGAGATACCTGTTTTTTTTTTATTAGACAGTGTTTTTATTGCCGTGTCTGTTATCTACAGTGCACTGTGAAGTAACTGCCCATGAGCCTAAGGGCCATGCACTATGTTAATTTTCAGCTAGATAGAGCTCTATTTAATACCGTTTTGAAGCAGGCATCGAACGGATCGTCCAACATCAGGACCTCACCTCACTGATGTGAATGCATTCAGATCCTCACAGCAATGTTCTACCATCTGCCAGAAGCTGTTTCTGCAGGAACTAGGAACCAGATCTCCACTGTCCAATGTTCAAACGTCATTTCTTAGCCATGGCTGAGAGAGGGGAGGAGAGAGAGAGAGAGAGAGGGAGAGGGAGGGAGGGCAGAGAGAGAAGGAGGAAGAGAGAGAGAGAGGGAGGGCAGAGAGAGTGGGAGACAGGCAGAAGAGAGGGAGAGAGAAAGAGGGGAAGAAGAGAGGGAGGGAGAGAGAGAAACTGAGGGAGTGAGAGGGAGAGGGAGGGCAGAGAGAGTGGGAGACAGGCAGAAGAGAGGGAGAGAGAAAGAGGGGAAGAAGAGAGGGAGGGAGAGAGAGAAACTGAGGGAGGGAGAGGGAGGGCAGAGAGAGTGGGAGACAGGCAGAAGAGAGGGAGAGAGAGAGAGGGGAAGAAGAGAGGGAGGGAGAGACAAAACAGAGAGTAAGACAGAGGGAGAGAGTGGGTGGAGAAGAGAGAGAGAGAGAGAGGGAGAAACAGCAAATGTTGAGGAAACATTCTATGAATCTTATCTAAAGTGTACTGGATTAAAATCATGAACATCACCTTTAAGCTACAGATTGAAACATTGCTGTGAAGATTGGATAGCATTCAGCCATGAGACCATCAGGAAGGGCAGGTGCTGATGGTGAATAATTAAGTTTGGATCACAAGCACCACACCAGCTTGTCCCAAAGGTCTTGGAGTAACTTGGAATGCTCCAGAGGATTATGCTCCAGAGAGTCACATCTATAAACAGCTTTGGGAGTCCAAACTCCCCCTGAGCTCAGACGCGGCCAGAACAAGGGCCAGTGCCTTTTTAATGCTAACCCTTAGATTAGTGCTCAGTTCAGGGTCACAGAGAGCTGGGTGTTCAGTCTGCGTGTCGAAGCCAGTGAAAGCTCCAACGTCTCAGCGGCAGGACCAAGAAGAGTCTTGACGCTGGTCCACCGTGTGTCTTGGTGGATGGCGAGTTGAGTCGAGCTGTACGTGAACCTGGAAGGGCTCGATGTGTGGCCCGACTCTTGACCGGTGCCATAAGGCAGGGAGGGGCCGGTCCGTTCCTGGGTTTGTAGGAAGCATGAGAGTTTTATCATGATGTGGACAGCTACTGGAAGTCAGTGAAGACAGTGCAGCAGTGGAGTGATGTCGGTGAACTGCATTATGAATCAACTGAAGAGACCCATAGAGGAAGACGAGCCAGGAGTGAGTTACGGGAGTCAAGCCTAGAAATGACTAGAGACTTTACTAGAGACAACTGGGCAACCTCCTGAGACAGAAATGTGATGTTTCTACCCAGTTAGAGCTTACTGGGACCTACCACACACACACACACACACACACACATTCCAGTGTTTTATAGTAAGACATCTGAAGAGATGAACTGCAATCAAACCTCTGTGTGTTCTAGGTTCCTCTGGTGATCTTTAAAAGGGAGAAAGAAGTGGCCAGAAAGCTGGAGTTTGATGGTTTGTACATCACTGAGCAGCCGTCTGAGGATGATATTAAAGGCCAGTGGGACAGACTGGTCATAAACACACAGTGAGTCTATTATGCCCCCCCCCCCCCCCCCCACACACACACACACACACACAAAGGTCAATGAGAGATTGCAGTCAGTTCTTGAAGTTGATGTTGAGGGAGAAATGGTGTGAAGTGTGAAGATCCGAGGGCCACACTGTGGTGGTTATAATGGTGTAGTCAGTCTCCAGAACTCAGGTCTCTGGGTTGTTTGCAGTGTGCAGTGGTCAGAACAGACCCAAAGTGTTCAGAGGAAGGACAAGCGGAGATTGACAGGGTCCTGGGCCAGAGTCTCACTGGGAGAAGACTTGGAGTAGACTGGTGTGGGTCCAGTGGAGTAGACTTGTGTGGGTTCTGTGGAGTAGACTTGTGTGGGTCCAGTGGAGTAGACTGGTGTGGGTCCAGTGGAGTACGCTTGTGTGGGTCCAGTGGAGTAGACCGGTGTGGGTCCAGTGGAGTAGACCGGTGTGGGTCCAGTGGAGTAGACCGGTGTGGGTCCTGTGGGTAGACCGGTGTGGGTCCAGTGGAGTAGACTGATTTGGGTTCAGTGGAATAGACTGGTGTGGGTCCAGTGGAGTAGACTGGTTTGGGTCCAGTGGAGTAGACTGGCGTGGGTTCTGTGGAGTAGACTGGTGTGGGTCCTGTGGAGTAGACTGGTGTGGGTCCAGTGGAGTAGACTGGTGTGTGTCCAGTGGAGTAGACTGGTGTGGGTCCAGTGGAGTAGACTGGTGTGGGTCCAGTGGAGTAGACTGGTTTGGGTCCAGTGGAGTAGACTGGTGTGGGTCCAGTGGAGTAGACTGGCGTGGGTCCAGTGGAGTAGACCGGTGTGGGTCCAGTGGAGTAGACTGGCGTGGGTCCAGTGGAGTAGACCGGTGTGGGTCCAGTGGAGTAGACCGGTGTGGGTCCAGTGGAGTAGACCGGTGTGGGTCCTGTGGGGTAGACCGGTGTGGGTCCAGTGGAGTAGACCGGTTTGGGTCCAGTGGAGTAGACTGGTGTGGGTCCTGTGGAGTAGACTGGTGTGGGACCTGTGGAGTAGACTGGTGTGGGTCCAGTGGAGTAGACTGGTGTGGGTCCAGTGGAGTAGACTGGTGTGTGTCCAGTGGAGTAGACTGGTGTGGGTCCAGTGGAGTAGACTGGCGTGGGTCCAGTGGAGTAGACTGGCGTGGGTCCAGTGGAGTAGACTGGCGTGGGTTCTGTGGAGTAGACTGGCGTGGGTCCAGTGGAGTAGACTGGCGTGGGTTCTGTGGAGTAGACTGGCGTGGGTCCGGTGGAGTAGACTGGCGTGGGTCCGGTGGAGTAGACTGGCGTGGGTCCTGTGGAGTAGACTGGCGTGGGTCCGGTGGAGTAGACTGGTGTGGGTCCGGTGGAGTAGACTGGCGTGGGTCCGGTGGAGTAGACTGGCGTGGGTCCGGTGGAGTAGACTGGCGTGGGTCCTGTGGAGTAGACTGGCGTGGGTCCGGTGGAGTAGACTGGCGTGGGTCCTGTGGAGTAGACTGGCGTGGGTCCGGTGGAGTAGACTGGCGTGGGTCCGGTGGAGTAGACTGGTGTGGGTCCGGTGGAGTAGACTGGCGTGGGTCCGGTGGAGTAGACTGGCGTGGGTCCTGTGGAGTAGACTGGCGTGGGTCCGGTGGAGTAGACTGGCGTGGGTCCGGTGGAGTAGACTGGCGTGGGTCCGGTGGAGTAGACTGGCGTGGGTCCTGTGGAGTAGACTGGCGTGGGTCCTGTGGAGTAGACTGGTGTGGGTCCGGTGGAGTAGACTGGTGTGGGTCCGGTGGAGTAGACCGGTGTGGGTCCGGTGGAGTAGACCGGTGTGGGTCCGGTGGAGTAGACCGGTGTGGGTCCAGTGGAGTAGACCGGTGTGGGTCCTGTGGGGTAGACCGGTGTGGGTCCAGTGGAGTAGACCGATTTGGGTCCAGTGGAATAGACCGATTTGGGTCCAGTGGAATAGACCGGTGTGGGTCCAGTGGAGTAGACTGGTTTGGGTCCAGTGGAGTAGACTGGTGTGGGACCTGTGGAGTAGACTGGTGTGGGTCCAGTGGAGTAGACTGGCGTGGGTCCAGTGGAGTAGACTGGTGTGGGTTCTGTGGAGTAGACTGGCGTGGGTCCAGTGGAGTAGACTGGCGTGGGTTCTGTGGAGTAGACTGGCGTGGGTCCAGTGGAGTAGACTGGCGTGGGTCCAGTGGAGTAGACTGGCGTGGGTTCTGTGGAGTAGACTGGCGTGGGTCCGGTGGAGTAGACTGGCGTGGGTCCTGTGGAGTAGACTGGCGTGGGTCCTGTGGAGTAGACTGGCGTGGGTCCGGTGGAGTAGACTGGCGTGGGTCCGGTGGAGTAGACTGGTGTGGGTCCGGTGGAGTAGACTGGTGTGGGTCCGGTGGAGTAGACTGGTGTGGGTCCGGTGGAGTAGACCGGTGTGGGTCCGGTGGAGTAGACCGGTGTGGGTCCAGTGGAGTAGACCGGTGTGGGTCCAGTGGAGTAGACCGGTGTGGGTCCTGTGGGGTAGACCGGTGTGGGTCCAGTGGAGTAGACCGATTTGGGTCCAGTGGAATAGACCGATTTGGGTCCAGTGGAATAGACTGGTGTGGGTCCAGTGGAGTAGACTGGTTTGGGTCCAGTGGAGTAGACTGGTGTGGGACCTGTGGAGTAGACTGGCGTGGGTCCAGTGGAGTAGACTGGCGTGGGTTCTGTGGAGTAGACTGGCGTGGGTCCAGTGGAGTAGACTGGCGTGGGTTCTGTGGAGTAGACTGGCGTGGGTCCAGTGGAGTAGACTGGCGTGGGTCCAGTGGAGTAGACTGGCGTGGGTCCATATAATAATAACAGTAATGTCTGAGTGCTGGACAGAGGGATGTTAAACTGAACTGGGTTCAGTGAATGAACACAATGATAAAGTTTATTAGCAGATAAAATTAACTATTTATCTTTCACACACCACTTTAAAGCTGATTATTCCTTCTGTGAAAAACTGCTCAGAGTTTGATAGTGTTTCTGACGCAAGGAAAATTTTTCTTTTTCTCAGATCCTTCCCAAACAACTACTGGGACAAATTTGTGAAGAGGAAGGTGAGTTCAGATTATATTTTATTTTCCATTGTATTAGGAACAGTCATGACTGTGACGGCACTGTGCAGTTCAAGTGCGTGAGTGACTGGACGAATGCGTGAGAGACTGGGCGAGAGACTGTGCGAGTGCGTGAGTGACTGGGCGAGTGCGTGAGAGACTGGGTGATTGTGTCAGTGACTGTGTCAGTGAGTGGGTGACTGTGTCAGTGATTGGGTGACTGTGTGAGAGACTGGGTGAGTGTGTGAGTGACTGGGTGACTGTGTCAGTGACCGTGTCAGTGACTGGACGAGTGTGTAAGAGACTGGGCGAATCTATCAGTGACTGGGTGACTGTGAGAGACTGGGTGACTGTGTCAGTGATTGGGTGACTGTGTCAGTGATTGGGTGAGTGTGTGAGAGACTGGGTGAGTGTGTGAGAGACTGGGTGAGTGACTAGGTGAGTGTGTGAGTGACTGGGTGACTGTGTCAGTGACTGGACGAGTGTGTGAGAGATGGGCGAATCTATCATTGACTGGGTGACTGTGTGAGACACTGTGTGAGTGACTGGGTGACTGTGTGAGAGACTGGGTGAGTGTGTGAGAGACTGGGTGAGTGTGTGAGAGACTGTGTGAGAGACTGTGTGAGAGACTGGGTGACTGTGTGAGAGACTGGGTGACTGTGTGAGTGACTGGGTGAGTGTGTGAGAGACTGGGTGAGTGTGTGAGAGACTGGGTGAGTGTGTGAGAGACTGGGTGAGTGTGTGAGAGACTGGGTGACTGTGAGAGACTGGGTGAGTGTGTGAGAGACTGGGTGAGTGTGTGAGAGACTGGGTGAGTGACTGGGTGACTGTGTGAGAGACTGTGTGAGTGACTGGGTGAGTGTGTGAGAGACTGGGTGAGTGTGTGAGAGACTGGGTGAGAGACTGGGTGACTGTGTGAGAGACTGGGTGAGTGTGTGAGAGACTGGGTGAGTGTGTGAGAGACTGGGTGACTGTGTGAGAGACTGGGTGTGTGTGAGAGTGCCCTGTGTTTCTGGGTAGGTTCTGGAGCCACTGCTGCCATGAGCAGGATGAGGCACCTACAATTTTCTGAATTATTAAATGATTAATGCTGTGAAAATCAGATTTGACAGAAATGCACATCCCTTTATTAAAAAGTAAAGTTTTAAGCCAGTGGAGTCTTTAAAAAGTGATCAGCATAGTCTCTCTCTCTCTCTCTCTCTCTCTCTGTGTGTGTGTGTGTGTGTAGGTGATGGATAAATATGGAGAGTTTTATGGTCATGACCGGATCAGTGAGCTGCTGGGGATGGACAAAGCTGCGCTGGACTTCAGCGACGCTCACAAAAAGAAGAAACCCAAGAAAGACAGCTCCCTAGCTGCTGTGTGAGTTTACGTGTGTGTGTGTGTGTGTGTGTGTGTGTGTGTGTGTGTATTCAGACATCATAGCCATTTAGCAGTTTAATTTTCAGCAACATGAAAACACCACTCCAATGAGAAGGCTTTACATTAGATGGTATATTTCTGTGAGGATTTGATGGCCTTCTTCCTTCAGGGCTTTAGTGAGGTCACTCCAACTCTTCCACAATGTACAACTCCATCACTTCAGAGAACACCGTTCCACTGTTCCACCGCACAGTGCTAGTCTTTTTATTCCTCCAGCTGACATTTAGCTTTGTGCACGGTGTCCTGCACCGGTGTTCCATCTCTCTCTCTCTCTCTCTCTCTCTCTCTCTCTCTCTCTCTCTCTCTTGCGCTCTCTCTCTCTCTCTCTCTCTCTCTTTCTCTCTACCCTGCCTCCCTCTCCCTCTCTCTCTCTCTCTCTCTCTCTCTCTCTCTCTCTCTCTCTCTCTCTCTCTCTGTCTTTTAGAATAAGAGAGTGTTTTAAGCCGGGTGTTCAGCAAGGGGCAGTAGTGGTCAGTTGTGGGTGGTTGGTTGTGACCGTGTGAAAAATATTCCAAATATCTTCTGATTTAAGTGTGATGCTGCAGATCACTGTTTATTGAACATAAATATTTGATATTATGAAGATTAGTTTTGTTTGTTTCTCATCTCTCTCCTCTGTCTCCCTCTTCCCCCTCTCTCTCATTACTCTCTCTCTATCTTTCTATCTCCCCTGCCCCTCTCTCTCTCTCTCTCTCCTGCCCCTCTCTCTCTCTCTCTCATTACTCTCTCTCTCTGTCTTTCTCTTTCTCCCCTGCCCCCCCCTCTCTCTCTCTTTCTCTCTACCCTGCCTCCCTCTCTCTCTCTCTCTCTCTACCCTGCCCCTCTCTCTCTCTACCCTGCCCCTCTCTCTCTACCCTGCCTCTCTCTCTCTCTACCCTGCCTCTCTCTCTCTCTCTCTCTCTCTCTCTCTACCCTGCCTCTCTCTCTCTCTCTATCTCTTTCTCTTTCTCCCCTGCCCCTCTCTCTCTCTCTCTATCTCTTTCTCTTTCTCCCCTGCCCCTCTCTCTCTCTCTCTCTCTCTACCCTGCCCCTCTCTCTCTCTCTCTCTCTCTCTCTCTCTCTCTGACAGGTTGAACTCGGTGGATGTTAAGTATCAGATCTGGAAGCTGGGCGTCGTCTTCACTGATAACGTAAATAAACCCGTCTGTCTCTGTCTGCGCAGACAGTAAACCGCTGCTCAGTTCAGTGCCACTGTTCACACAGCGACTCAACACTTCACAAGCTTTTCATGACCTCAGGCGTTAACTCTTTCAAAGCAGAGATTATTTTGTTTGACGAATAGTACACAAGCCCCATGTTGTAAACTGCAGTAAAAACAGGAACAAAGGAATTCTCCTGGAGCTTTACTTACGCTGCTTTATTCAGAGAAACAGAAGGAAACCACGCAGGAAATCACTCAGTGAAAGCTGTTGTCAGTCAGCTTACACGGTCTCATTTGCATAATGATAATTAGCCGCTCTTGGCATTCATTAATTATTAATCACCTTAACATTTTGGTTTAATGACTCCTGGAAATGCTTTAAGTGCCTTTTATTGCTCTCTTTCTCTCTCTGTTTCTTTCTGTTATGTATCTCTCTTCTCTCTCTCTCTCTCTCTCTCTCTCTCTCTCCAGTCATTCCTGTACCTAGCCTGGTACATGACTATGTCCATACTGGGTCACTACAATAACTTCTTCTTCGCTGCTCACTTGCTGGATATTGCCATGGGCTTCAAGACACTGAGGACCATCCTGTCTTCTGTCACTCACAACGGCAAACAGGTACAACCAGCTTTCCCCGAGCTGAGATCTGAGATGTCATAAAACCAATGTAGAAGGAAAGTCAGTGGACAGAACTCATAGCTGCGGCACCTGAACAACACAGCAGCTCCGCAGGTCTGGATCAGGACTGTGAGACCTCCTCCTGGGAAAGCTTGGGTGGTGCTGGAGGTGGTGTTGCGGTGTCCAGCAGGGGGTGCTGTCCCTGTGGATCCCAATGCCTGTGTGCAGTGAGGGGGACACTGTACTCAATAAACAGCGCTGTCTTTGTGGAGACGTAAAAAACGAAGTCCTCTCTGAGGTCAATGAAGACCCCGGGGCAGATCCTGGAACAGAGCTGGGGTTCGTTGTGACCCTGATGTCCTAAATCTGTCCCTGTGGTCCCTCTCTCTGTCCTCCTGACTGTCCCCAGTCCAGTCCGTCCCTCTCGTCCTAACAGCTGTAGGGTTCAGGTCCAGACGAAGGGACTATGTTTTGTACGTTTCAGCTTCTTATGTGTGTTACTTCAGATTTGTCTGAATTATGCCATATATTGTGTGTGTGTGTGTGTGTTTAGCTGGTCCTGACGGTGGGTTTGCTGGCAGTGGTGGTCTACCTCTACACAGTGGTTGCCTTCAACTTCTTCCGCAAGTTCTACAACAAGAGTGAGGACGGGGAGTCTCCGGATATGAAGTGTGACGACATGCTGACGGTACGAGGATACAGCAGTGTGTTTAAACCTATATTAAGGGTTTCCTGAGAGGTGTAGGGGTGTCTACACACTAGACAACATGGTAGACGCATACGCATGCAGCACGCATCCGTCTAGAAGGCGTGTACATGGCTGGAGCAGGGGTGGAATTTGTAGCATGAAACCAGACACACACACACACAGTGCCAGGCTTCTGCACGACCAAGTGAATGAATGAGTATTTGTTTGGAGCCTTCTTGTGCTCGTAGATCCAGTAATGAGACTAATGAGACTGAAGCTCCTCCCCCTTTCTCCAGCGACCCCCGAGCCTCCGGACTGAGTGGTCCCTCTGGGAGCGGGGGTTTTGATTCACTGCAGTGATAGTAGGAGCTGTAGTGGAGGTGGAGGAGTCTTGATTACGACTGGCACAACGGTGATTAGCGGACCCTCGGCCCGAACGCTCGCCTTGTGATTAACGCCTTTGGAAAAGGTCCGGAGCAGCGAATCGGAACAATGCTTTAATTAAGTTCACATTGTTTCTTCTGGTCCCGAACGGAGAGAGGGATGAGTGTAATTAGAGAAAGAAGGAAGAGAAGGAGGGGACAGATTAGAGCAGCTGCTCAGTCATTCTCTGACCCAGTCATTTACACTGACCCATGCTCTCGCTGAGGTCATTCGGCTGGTCGGAACCGTCGGGTCTGTTTTTCTAGAACCATCAGGTCAACGGGTTTCATACTGACACATTTCGTGAAGGCAGGTATTAGCTGGAACCTTCACACGTCTCAGGAGCAGTGCGTTCACATCCACAGCTCACGTTTACGACCCTGCTCTGGTGTCGACTTGTTTGGTCTGGGCTGATGTTACAGCTGATGTGCTGTATCACTAGCTGACCACTTCAAAACAGGGGGGAATCCCATTTCCCCCTTGCCCTGACCACTTACCCCTCCCCCTTAGTTTTGCCCAGGGGGTTGAAGTGTGACGCCTTGTGAATCAGCAGCGAAACCCTGTGCAGCGCTCAAAGTAACCCACAGGTGTCAGTGTTTCCTCCTTTAAACTCGAGCAGAAAACAGCACGAGGAGCAGCTGAGGTCTCTGGAGTTAGCTGTAAATGTACAGTTCCACCTTAAATGGTGAAGCAATTACACTCTGGTGCCTGAGGCTACTGCAGCATTTAAGGTGGAACTGGAAGTGTGAACAGAACTCTGCAGAATGAGAATCTGAGCTGAGCTCCATGTCACAGAAGAGTGAGGAGAGGGGGGTGATCTCTGATTGTGGAACTCTTCTGAAGGAGAACGAGGCCCTAAATGTAACTAAAGTCCAGCAGCTCCTCTGATATCACTGCAGACTGGTGCAGAGCTGCTACAGAGCGGCGCTAGTCGCCTGGGAATGAAGTGCTGCTCTGTTTTTTTATATAGGCATCCCGTGTCGTAGGGGGAGATTTAACCACTGCGCCCTGTAACTCAGCTCCAAGGGGAGAGAGGACACTCAGAAACAAGGGGGAGGGAATAAGAAATGGGGATTAAGACTAAGACTCTAAAGGAGACATTGTGAGAGGAACCAAGACCCAGGAGGAACACCCCAAGAGGATGAAATGAAGAAAAGAAAGACGACTACGAGGGGAACTTAAGGAGCACCAAACCATAAAACATTCCCAATGACTCAGAGACAAGTGAGACTCCGACATACACCAGGACCCAGTGGTCGAGGGCTGAAAGGAGGTTGAAGTAAATGATTTATTTCTCATAGTTACATCTCATGATGTTCCTGACCTCACATTCTCATTCGCTGTGGCTGAACTTCGCGTTGGAGAGATGATTGTATGCGGTTGTCATGTGTGTTGAAGTGAGAAGACTGCACGGACTCTGGAGCAGCAGCAACACTCTCACACTCACACACACATCTCCCAGCTTTAATCCTGCAACAACCAGCCAGCCATAGCATTCAATTTCCATCTCTCTCTCCCCTATTAAGGGCTTCTCTGCCACACTGGAGGAGATCGTCATCCTCTAGTAAAGGTGACACTAGGCTTAGTGACGATGAGGACCACTGCCCCCAGCTCCAAAAATACTAAATATGTGTGGGGTGGAGGGTGGAGGGTGGCATGAATGCATTTTCATAGCAACTTATAAAATCCAATAACAGCGTGTGATGCCCTGGAAGGGCGAGTGTGGAAGGTGCAGAGACATAGAGGTGATACATTGTTTTAAATTAAACGAACAAGTTGAGCCTCTGCTCTCTGAACACAGAGTTTATAGACTTTCAGCTTCAGTCGTCTCGGGCTTTTTCTCAGTGTGTCCTCGCTCTCCGGGATCTCCGCACCAGCTGAGGGGAAGGATGAACACGAGAAGGGCAAGAGACGGTCACACACGGGTGAATACAAAAGTTAACCAGCTCCCTGAGCCACGGACGCTGTCTGAAAACACCCCGGCAACATCGAGTGTGTTCACGTTCGGGTCTTACAGTGATCAGGGCTTTTCTGCCTGAACATCCTCACCTTCCCACAGCTGCACAGACTTGGGGAAAGTCTCCCTGAGAACAGTAACTCTCTCTCATTTAAACTCTTAAATAAATATTGACCATTAAAGGTGCTCTGTGTTCATGAGAAAACTTTGATTCTCCACATCACGGACTGTGGGAGTGCACTGATGGTCTCTAAGGGACTTACATTGATGTACACTGCTTTCTTTAACTTGTTTAAATGTCTTTGTCCACGTCTCTTTTTTTTCTCATTGAGGAGAAATGTCATTGTGAGACTCTGAGGGAACACCTTCCTCCTGAGAGTGAGAGAAAAGGTTGAATCCTTTATAAGTTGAAGAGGAGAAGTGTGTTCTCCCTGTGTCCGTGTGGGTGTCCTCCAGGTGCTCCGGTCCATCTGATCCATATCCGATCTGTGGCAATGAGTTTCTGTGTGAACGGTCAGATCTGAAATCATGTGACTTTTACGTCACTCCGGCACTGAGAACCATCTCTGGTTTACGCTCCAAAGCCTTTTCGTTTTAATTTGATGTGTTTGGGACGTGGAGATGGACTGATCTAAGCATTTACTTTAATAAAAGACAAGTGAAACTTCTTAATCCAGGCTCCGGCCTCTTATTTATGAGAAAATCAAACTTTACAAAAAAATTTGTATTAAGTCTTTTTTCTAAAACAAACATGAGAAGACGTTGGGCACCGCAGTGGAGCAGCAGGTAGTGTCTCTGTCACCGCTACAGGGGCCTGTAGGTTGTGGGTTCGAGTCCTGCTCCGGGTGACTGTCTGTGAGGAGTGTGGTGTGTTCTCCCTGTGTCTGCGTGGGTTTCCTCCGGGTGACTGTCTGTGAGGAGTGTGGTGTGTTCTCTCTGTGTCTGCGTGGGTTTCCTCTGGGTGACTGTCTGTGAGGAGTGTGGTGTGTTCTCCCTGTGTCTGCGTGGGTTTCCTCCGGGTGACTGTCTGTGAGGAGTGTGGTGTGTTCTCCCTGTGTCTGTGTGGGTTTCCTCCGGGTGGTTGTCTGTGAGGAGTGTGGTGTGTTCTCCCTGTGTCTGAGTGGGTTTCCTCCGGGAGCTCCGGTTTTCTCCTAAGCTCCAAAAACACACGTTAGTAGGTGGATTGGAGACTCAAAAGTGTCCATAGGTGTGAGTGTGTGTCCCTCTGTGAAGGACTGGCGCCCCCTCCAGGGTGTGTTCCCACCTTGTGCCCAGTGATTCCGGGTACATTCCGGACCCACCGCTGCACTGAACTGGATAAGGGTTACAGACAATAAATGAATGAATGAAAAGGTTCTAAATCCTAAGGAAACACAGCTGAAAATGTTGTATTTTGTTGGGTCTTGGTTTCCTCCAAAGATGTTCATTTCGGTGCCTTTTTACTGAAAATGCCTCACTTTGGCGCTCAGTGTTGTGAATGTTTGTTTGGTTGGTTGGTTCCCCACAGTGCTACATGTTCCACATGTACGTGGGAGTCCGAGCTGGAGGAGGCATCGGAGATCAGATCGAAGATCCCGCCGGAGACGAGTACGAGATTTACCGCATCATCTTCGACATCACATTCTTCTTCTTCGTCATCGTCATCCTCCTCGCCATCATCCAGGGTGAGAGACATGCTCTTTAATCCCTTCACATGAGCAGTATGCAGTAATTCAGTAAGTTGTAGATCGTCTAAGAGATGGAATAGAAACTTTAGATTACAAACTTTAGCTAAACATAACTAACCCGAGTAAATTCAAAATGGAGGAGTGAAAATAGCAGCTGGCTCCACCACATCGCGGCTATGTGCTTCTGAATTTACATCCTACATTTCTTCTGAAGATCAGATCACAATTTAAATGACTGATGAGGCGCATGTCTATGTACCCTTACCCTGAACATCCTCACCTTCCCACAGCTGCACAGTATCAGGACTGGGTAAATTGACAGAGGGTGTTATTGACATCATCTGATTTTCTGAGAGCGTCAGGATGTGTTTACTCAGGAAAACATGCCTGGAATCTCAGTGTTGTTGGACTGTGTGTGTCACTCACTGTCAGTGACACACTGCTGTTCTGCGGTCCGATTAGAAACGCGTGTGTGTGTGTGTGTGTGTGTGTGTGTGTGTGTGTGTGTGTGTGTGTGTGTGTCAGGTCTGATCATCGACGCGTTCGGAGAGCTGAGAGATCAGCAGGAGCAGGTGAAGGAGGACATGGAGGTGAGTACATTTTCAGTCGTGTTATCTTTAATCACAGAGTGAACATCCTCCTGTTTCTCTCCAGATTTCTCTCTCTCTGTGGCTCTCTGCTTAATGCTCTCTGACAAAAATCTCCTATGAAGTGAAATCACCATAAAATATCTACAAATCTTTTCAGCATTTTTAATATTTCCAACTAGGACACTGTGGTAAGAAGGGGTAAAGTCCTCAGACCCAGAGCAGTAAAGCCCTCAGACCCAGAGGGGTAAAGTCCTCAGATCCAGAGGGGTAAAGCCCTCAGACACCAGAGGGGTAAAGTCCTCAGATCCAGAGGGGTAAAGCCCTCAGACACCAGAGGGGTAAAGCCCTCAGACACCAGAGGGGTAAAGTCCTCAGATCCAGAGGGGTAAAGTCCTCAGATCCAGAGGGGTAAAGCTCTCAGACCCAGAGGGGTAAAGCCCTCAGGCCCAGAGGGGTAAAGCCCTCAGGCCCAGAGGGGTAAAGCTCTCAGACCCAGAGGGGTAAAGCCCTCAGGCCCAGAGGGGTAAAGCCCTCAGGCCCAGAGGGGTAAAGCCCTCAGACCCAGAGGGGTAAAGCCCTCAGACCCAGAGCGGTAAAGCTCTCAGACCCAGAGCGGTAAAGCCCTCAGACCCAGAGCGGTAAAGCTCTCAGGCCCAGAGCAGTATAGCCCTCAGACATAGAGGGGTAAAGCCCTCAGGCCCAGAGGGGTAAAGCCCTCAGACATAGAGGGGTAAAGCCCTCAGACATAGAGGGGTAAAGCCCTCAGACCCAGAGGGGTAAAGCCCTCAGGCCCAGAGGGGTAAAGCCCTCAGGCCCAGAGGGGTAAAGCCCTCAGACCCAGAGGGGTAAAGCCCTCAGACCCAGAGGGGTAAAGCCCTCAGACATAGAGGGGTAAAGCCCTCAGACCCAGAGGGGTAAAGCCCTCAGACATAGAGGGGTAAAGCCCTCAGGCCCAGAGGGGTAAAGCCCTCAGGCCCAGAGGGGTAAAGCCCTCAGGCCCAGAGGGGTAAAGCCCTCAGACCCAGAGCGGTAAAGCTCTCAGACCCAGAGCGGTAAAGCCCTCAGACCCAGAGCGGTAAAGCTCTCAGGCCCAGAGCAGTATAGCCCTCAGACATAGAGGGGTAAAGCCCTCAGGCCCAGAGGGGTAAAGCCCTCAGGCCCAGAGGGGTAAAGCCCTCAGGCCCAGAGGGGTAAAGCCCTCAGGCCCAGAGGGGTAAAGCCCTCAGACCCAGAGGGGTAAAGCCCTCAGACCCAGAGGGGTAAAGCCCTCAGACATAGAGGGGTAAAGCCCTCAGGCCCAGAGGGGTAAAGCCCTCAGACCCAGAGGGGTAAAGCCCTCAGACATAGAGGGGTAAAGCCCTCAGACATAGAGGGGTAAAGCCCTCAGGCCCAGAGGGGTAAAGCCCTCAGACCCAGAGATTTAGAGTCTCTGTTTAAGGGCCTTTAATGGAACGAGTTTGTTCTCTCTCTGATGGCAGTAATGACCAGCTGTGTCCGTGACATCAATGCCACGACATTTTCCCGATTTTTAGTTGCTACAGCAACCTCTCAGTTCCAGACATGACCCAAGACGGAGACATTTATTCCAAGGTTGGGCCTGAAATGAGAATGAGAGCATTTCCTTTCAGTCAAGTGCCTTTGTCGTGTAAAAACACACTTGCGTCTAACAGTGGAACACAGTCACAGAGTGAAAACCTCAACGCAGAGAGACGCCCAGAGTCTCTGCCACAGAGCAGCAGGGTGTCGGGGTCCACTCCAGATTCACCCTTTAAAATCAGTCGATTCAGCTTCTTAAAACTGCAGCCTTTTGTGGACATGAGCCTAAGGTCAAGCATGGGCTAGAGGGTTATAAACCTACCAACCCACACACTGTGAAACAAGACCCCAGTCAGTTTTCTGTGCGGTGCCTGAGTCAGAAACACGGGATAAAACGAGTTGTTCTGATCCTGCTCCACTTCTAACGTCAAGTACAGAGACTTTAAAATGGCCCCGCCCCCTCATCTGAGTCTGTCCAATCACAGCGCTGGACCCGTGTTTATGTGAGAGCGCAAAGACGAGGTTAAACTCCGCAAAACAGACACAACGAGCGCGGAGAAATAAGAGCACTGAGTAAAAAGAGAACAGAGTGAAAACGGCTAAAAACCAGAGCTTCTGCTCCTCGCTCCTCACTGCTGTGCGCTCGGGGTCGGGGTGAACAGCGAGCGGCTCATTATCATTTAAAGGAACAGGTGCTGAAAGCGGGCGTTCTGAACAGGGCTGTGTTTTTAAGACTGATGCAGATGCTGAAATGCTGAAGTTGTTTTAAAGTGGAGAATAACCCTGTTCTTCTGTTTCTCTTCCAGACCAAGTGTTTTATTTGTGGAATCGGAAATGACTATTTCGACACGGTTCCTCACGGCTTTGAGACGCACACGTTACAGGAGCACAACCTGGCCAACTATCTGTGAGTGTGTGTGTGTGTGTGTGTGAGAGAGAGAGAGAGAGAGACAGACTGTACCAGGAATATATCACATTGTGAGAATATTCCTTTTGGGGACCTTAAGGTTAGGGTTAAGCTAGTAGTAAATTTAAAGTAACACTATGTAATAATTTTATCTACAAATTACAACTTCAAAAGTAATTGTGATGCTCCACTGAGCTGTAACAGTGAGAATAGAGCCTCTGCCGCTGTTACTCCAGTCTCAGCACTGCAGAAACTGCACTATGTAACTTTTGAAGGAGGGTAGAAATCTACCACCCTTCCCGCTCCCTCCCTATATTTTAGTATAGTGCTTTAAAAATGGAGTCCACTAGGGGGAGCCGCAGTTGCCTAAAAATAAAAACAAAAATAAAAAATATTTTTCGAATGTTCCTTTTAAGTCTCCACAAAATTAATGGAAGTCTAAAGTCAAAGTGTGTGTGTAACAAATGGACAGGTGTTTGACCAGTGGACTGTTCTCAGTGCTGCAGTGACACTGAGGGGTTTAAAAACTCCAGCAGCACTGCTGTGTCTGATCCACTCTACACCAGCACAACACACACTAACACACCACCACCACGTCAGGCACTAACACCTTCCTTCTTCTGCTGTACAGATTTTTTGTGATGTACCTCATAAATAAGGATGAAACGGAGCACACAGGCCAGGTAATCCCTCTCTCCATCCGCTGTCAATCAAACTCCCTCCCTCTCTCTCTCTCTCTCTCTCCGTCTTTTTCTTAGAGTCTCACTTCCTTTTGCTCGGCTCTTGCCCTCTTAATCAAATTGAGTATCTCTTTTTTTGTTTCTCTTTGTATCTATTTCTCTCTCTCTCTCTCTCTTTCTCTCTCTCTCTCTTTCTTTCTCTCTCTCTCTCTTTCTCTTTCTCTCTTTCTCTCTCTTTCTCTTTCTCTCTCTCTCTCTGCCTTATAAAATTCAGTTTCTTCTGAAAACACAGTGAACGTGAAGTGGCCATCAATCATTCAGAGACAGCTCGTGTTTTTCTAGCTGTTGTCAAGAGCCATTATTTCTTATTTTAATAAAAAGAAAATTTTCTACAAAAGAGTCTTTTTCTAAATTAAAATAACAATAAAACTCCTGTGCGGTGAATTATAAGGACTTTTTGTTTCTAAAAGCACACTGCCGTTGTGTTTCACGTGATCTGCAGTGTTCAGAAACAAACGAAAACCACATTTTTGTCCCCAAAACTTCAGCTAATTTAAAATCGTTATGTGAAATATTTAATATCAATAATAAACCGCTGTTTTACCTTATAATCCATTTCCATTGTATTGTGTATTATCTGTGGGCGCCGGGGAGCCTCTATGGATATGTGGGAGACTCCTGAACCTCCTGGGGTCAGTGGGACATGCCCAGTTTTATAAAAAATATAGCCAAAGCTAAAATAAAATTCACCCACGTGGGTCAGAGATGAGCAATGGAGGCACAGTCTGAAATATTTCTAAAGACTCTCCAAACAGAATGTGCAGCATGATGATGTCGAACAATTGTCAAACAAGAGTCCAGTCAAGTCCATAGACAAGACGCCAAATGTTGAAACATAAATATAAATAGACAAGTGAATATTCAGATACAGCTCCAGGGTCCTGGAGGTTGTGGGTTCGAGTCCTGCTCCGGGTGACTGTCTGTGAGGAGTGTGGTGTGTTCTCCCTGTGTCTGCGTGGGTTTCCTCCGGGTGACTGTCTGTGAGGAGTGTGGTGTGTTCTCCCTGTGTCTGCGTGGGTTTCCTCCGGGTGACTGTCTGTGAGGAGTGTGGTGTGTTCTCTCTGTGTCTGCGTGGGTTTCCTCCGGGTGACTGTCTGTGAGGAGTGTGGTGTGTTCTCCCTGTGTCTGCGTGGGTTTCCTCCGGGTGACTGTCTGTGAGGAGTGTGGGCGTGTGTCGCCCTGTGAAGGACTGGCGCCCCCTCCAGGGTGTGTTCCTGCCTTGCGCCCAGTGATTCCGAGCAGGCTCCGGACCCACCGCTGCCCTGAACTGGATAAGTGTTACAGACAATGAATGAATGAGTGAATATTCAGATATCATCTACTAACCTAAACACACTCCATTCCGTTTGTTTCAGGAATCCTACGTTTGGAAAATGTACCAGGAGCGCTGCTGGGAATTCTTCCCGGCTGGAGACTGCTTCCGGAAACAATACGAGGACCAGCTCAACTAACATATACACACACACACACACACACACACACACAAAGACTCACGTCCCTTGGACTTTGTTCCTCTGTGACATTGTGGAGGAGGGACCAGGAATGCTTTTGAGATTCTGTACATACTGCTCCACTGTCTACCAGTACCCAGAATGCACTGGGGCAGACAGAGAGAGAGAGAGAGAGTGTGTGTGAGAGAGAAAGAGAAAGAGGTGTTTGAATCCTTAAAGGTTCTCCATTGTACATTTGCTTTATTAAACTCACCAAAACAAGCAAAAAAAAAAAGAGAGAGAAAGATGATGAGGGAAAGAGAGGGAGCATAAACGAGGGATGAGTGTTAAAAAGAGTAGGACGCATTCTAGAAGAGAGACAAATAGAAAGAAGGAGAGTGTAAGGGTTTTACAGATGAATCCTGTCATCGCACTCATCCTTGATCTCTTTTTGTTGTAAAGAGAGAGAAGTGGATGGATGAAGAGATGGATTGTACAAAAAAAACGGAAGGGAGGCACCCTGATATTGGCCCGGGGCAACAGAGGGGACACAGTGCCTTACCAAGCAAAGGGTGAGCTATGCAAGGTGGGATAAAGAGAGAGAGGGAGAGGGGGTGATGGGGTGAATAAATAGAAAGATGAGGGCTACACTGGGCACTGGGTAAAGGTCCAGTATCCTGCTGCTGAAGCAGGTTCATTTTGTTTTTGTCTGTATTTTAGAGAGAGAGAGAGAGAGAGAGAGAGAGTCTATGAAATGAAGGGCTGGTCCAGAGACTCTGAATACTCGAGTTATTCCTCGAATACTGCTCATATTTTACCATTTTTCCATGTGTTTCTCTCACAGAGCTATAATGGAGAAACAACAAAAAACTAACGGCTGAAATGTAGCTCTTGAATTTTCCTTTCCACCTTAAAGGGATGCAGCAGCCACATTCTGGTGCATTATTTAAGGTGGAACTACAAATTTAAATTGTGAATGACATTGATCTGACCTTTTCCTCCATGGCTCCATGTCCGTGAGTGTTGGGAAAGTGTGTTGCGAGTGTTGCGTGATTGTGACTTGCATGTGACGAAATGGGTTAGGCTTTACGCTGAGGACCGTGCTGCTGTGGGCAGGGGGCGCTCTTGGACTTGTTTTGTATTGTTTAAATGAAGCTTTAGTAAAGTCTGCCTCATTTAAACTTCATTTATATCTCACCTTCACATGCCAGTCCAGTTCTATACATGTTCTGGAGAACCAGAGAAACCATATTTATCTAGAACCGTGTTCTGTGCTCCATTATAAACACTGTAACCAAATGCTTGCCAATTTTCTTAAAAAGTAAACGTTCAGTGTGGGGCTGAAGTCGGTGTGAACAGATGCAGATGTGTGGGCACTTACAGCTTTGCCATAATTCCAACACCAGCCCCACCCACCCCAAGCCCCCAGCAATGGCCCTGCACTCACTGCTGCTTTTCATGTTAAAAGTAAGGCTCTAAAACAATCATCTGATCCTGTCTCATCATCAAAAACATGAGAGCTGTATTTGAACGAGAGAGCTACCATCACAGCTTTGCCACCACCTACTGGATAGGGTCTGAACTGCAGTGATGGACTGATTCGGTGAAAGTATTGGGAAATATTGAGTATTCAGTGCTTTTTAAAATGCTCTCCGGGCCAGCCCTGATAAATAAAGAGCTACAATATCAATATAAAGAGTTACAAAGACAGAAAGCCTGGGCGGGATGGAGGGGAATGGAGAGTGTG
This sequence comes from Hoplias malabaricus, assembly GCF_029633855.1. Taxonomy (NCBI): domain Eukaryota; kingdom Metazoa; phylum Chordata; class Actinopteri; order Characiformes; family Erythrinidae; genus Hoplias; species Hoplias malabaricus. Next base: position 3,555,261 of record NC_089802.1, read on the forward strand.
TTGGGTTTTCACAGCAGCACCTCACCCTGTCTTTGTTTGGTTTTTTTCTTTCTGTCTTTATTTCGGTAATGCATTTATGCAACAGCGGAGTTAACTGTTTATATCCGAGTTCTAGAAAACTATCTCTGGACAAAACTACAACAAGAAAAAAAGGGAAAAAAAAGACAAAAACAGTTTCATTTTTGCATGTTTATTATGCAAGTTTAAGAGAGAACGTTCGAAAACTTTAAAGACGCAAAGACGCGCTGCCCACGTCGCAGCTGAAGCAGGTTTTATAGGTTTAAGATTATTTAAGGTAACTTATGCTAATCCAAGTGTTGTGGGCTTTTCTTGTATATTACCAACCCCAGCTGTCATCAGCCAAGAACTTACATTGTGGTCCGGGAGCTGTTTCCTCCGTTCACAGTAGAAAACACGTAGAAATCTCCGTCTGAATGAAGTTCGACCCTCGCCGAAGCAATATTCATTCAGGGACAGCCTTCGGAGTCTGCAGTGTGAAACTTCCAGCTTTTTACATTTTTGTTTTCTTTTTGCCGCTTGCATATTTTGAATTTTCCCTGCGCTTGCTTCTAAACAGGAGGACCGTAAAGATCTTCTCCTCCACAGACCTTGACATTACACCAAGCCTGATACCACCACTACCTGAGCACCGGACACGTGCATCGTAAGCAAAGTATTACTGCATTGTGGTAGATTATTGCTAATTATTATCTCACCATGGCACTACTTTTCTTTTCCTGCCTGTTGGTTGGTTCCCAAATTCTCACGTACGACGAAATCAGCGCTTCTCATACTCGTCTCACACGGAAATAATGTGAAAACCATTGCAATAACGACGACTTCGGCTCCAGCTGACCTATAGGATATACGTGGAATTTTACTCATGTAAAGAATTTTGATAACAAAGATCATGGATATATATATAAAATAAAGAAAAACAAAAAACAAACCTCATAGGAAAAACAACTTGTCACAATTACATGTGCTGTTCAGAGTTGTGAATAAATACATAACTGTGTGTTAAACCTGTAAAGGAAAAACTCAGACAACGATGGACTTGCATGATTTTGAAAAATAAATGCTTATTTATTGAAGGTTGTGGAGGCCGGATGTTTTTGGAGTTCTCGTAATGCTTCATTTGTGATGTCATACGTTTGTTGAGATGTGCGGATACATAAAAGCAGGGACTCTATGACAGTTGTCTCTGAAACCCCACCCACCTGTTAGTATTTTTCTACATCACTTGAGCACAGCGGCTGTCCTTTACGCTGGTTGTTAGGTGTATAACCAGTAGGACGGCTACAAAAGTGCCGAAAATTATCCCTCCCTTCATTACACAGGTGCTATTCATAAAATTAGAATATCATGAAAAAGTTGATTTATTTCAGTAGTTTCATCCAAAAAGTGAAACGTGTATTTAATACTCATTCACTACACACAGACGGATGTATTTCAAGTGTTTATTTTTTTTAATTTGATGATTATATTATTATTTGATGACAACTAATGAAATCCCCAAATTCAGTATCTCAGAAAATTTGAATCTTGTGAAAAGGTTCAATATTGAAGACACCTGATGCCACACTCTAATCAGCTAATTAACCCAAAAACACATACAAAGGCCTTTAAATGGTCTCTCAGTCTAGTTCTGTAGGCTACACAATCATGGGGAAGAATGCTGACTTAACAGTTGTCCAAAAGTCGACCATTGACACCTTACACAAGCAGAGCAAGACACAAAAGGTCATTGCTAAAGAGGCCGGCTGTTCACAGAGCTCTGTGTCCAAGCTCATTAATAGAGAGGCGAAGGGAATGGAAAGATGTGGTAGAAGTGTAAAAGCAATAGGGATAACCACACCCTGGAGAGGACTGTGAAACAAAACCAATTCAAAGATGTGGGGGAGATCCACAAAGACTGGACTGTAGCTGGAGACAGTGCTTCAGGAACCACCACCACGTGGTGACGTAGGTAAGACATGGGTTTCAGCTGTCGTGTTCCTTGTGTGAAGCCGCTCTTGAACAACAGACAGTGTCAGAAGCATCTTGCCCCTGGGCTAAAGACTAAAAGGACTGGACGGCTGCTGAGTGGGCCACCGTTATGTTCTCTGATGAAAGTAAATTTTGCATTTCCTTTGGAAATCAAGGTCCCAGAGTCTGGAGGAAGAGAGGAAAGGCACAGAATCCACGTTGCTTGAGGTCCAGTGTAAAGTTTCCACACTCAGTGTTGGTTTGGGGTGCCATGTCATCTGCTGGTGTTGGTCCACTGTGTTTTCTGAGGTCCAAGGTCAACGCAGCCATCTACAAGGGAGTTTGAGAGCACTTCATGCTTCTTGATGCTGTCCAGCTTTATAGAGATGCAGATTTCAAATTTCAAAAGGACCAGTAAATCTACCAGTATCTGGTTTAAGGACCATGGTCTACCTGTTCTTAATTGGTCAGCAAACTCGCCTGACCTCAACCCCATAGAAAATGGGGTATTGTGAAGAGGAAGATGCAATACACCAGACCCAACAATGCAGAAGAGCTGAAGGCCACTATCAGAGCAACCTGGGCTTTCATAACACCTGAGCAGTGCCACAGACAGTTCGACTCCATGCCACACCGCATTGCTGCAGTAATTCAGGCAAAAGGAGCATGTTCATACTTTTCATGACGTTGGGCAGCGTTTCTAAAAATCCTTTTTTTGTACTGGTCTTAAGTAATATTCTAATTTTCTGAGATACTGAATTTAGGGTTTTCATTAGTTCTCAGTTATAATCATCAAATTAAAAGAAATAAACACTTGAAATATATCAGTCTGTGTGTAATGAATGAGTATAATATACAAGTTTCACCTTTTGAATGGAATTACTGAAATAAATCAACTTTTTCATGATATTCTAATTTTATGACCAGCTCCTGTGAATTAAAAACTTCTGATGTAGCTCCCCGGGGTCAACCTCAGATTAAATTCTCATGATGTTCTGAAGATCTCTGTGATAAAACAGTGCAGAAACTAGGTTTAAACACCTCCTGAATCTGCAGAGTCAGCCCCGTCCACTCGGTCTCATCACCAAATCCTTCTACACTCAAATCCAGAGCTATGAGACTATGAAGAGAGACTAAAAGACATGTATCTCTCACTGTGTGAGACCAGTGGAGCCATGTGTCCTTCTCAGTTCTGGGTGAAGCAGTGGACACTCAGGAGATCATCAAGAACTGACCCATCGCATCAGAAACCCTTTGTTCATCATTCATTCGGCATCTGCGGAGCGTGTGATGCTGAGAGTGCAGAGATTCCTGCTGCAGCGGGTGTGGAAAGTAGCAAGGAAGGAAGTATTCAGGGGTCCTATTCTATATTCTACATATAAGACCAATCTAAGACATACACAGTCATGGAGAACACGCCCTTAGACCCCAGAGGGTTAAGGCTACCATTTAAAAGAAGCGTGTAGTTTTGGGGCGGAGTAACGGTAATATAGTATACCGCAGTATTTAAAAATGTGGACGTGTCTCAAAATGAGGGCAGTATTTATGGTGTGTATGTGGTGTGTCCAATTTCTGTTCTGTATCTTTAAGTACAAAGCCAAAAAGTTCCTTAATTGCATTTAAGAGTTTGTGTTAAAAGAGAGAGGAATGAAGCTGAAAACAGAGAAAACTCTCAAAAGAGCCTTTAGTCGACTCTGTGCTCACAGCTATGAGGCTTTATCTCTAAATGATGTGTGATTTGAGCCTCAGTTTCACTGGAGAATCATCTGCTGTGGTGATGTGCTAAACCACAAGTGTAACCTTCTAAACAGAGTAGAACCATCTTATTTCGGTTATTTACAACTGTCCTGTTCCTCCAGCTCCAGGCGCTGGAATCTGCTGTCTTTCAGAAATGGGGTTTTATCATCAACACGTGTCGCTGTGCTGAGCCGAACTGCACAGTACCGAAAACCCACAGATATGAGGCTCAGCACAGTGTAGATATTGCCCATCCTTATGCGTGGGTTTCTTTTGGCTGTTTTTTTTTTTAGACCGGGACAATAGCAATGAACGGTTTTGGGGGAAAAAACAAAAATGTGTTTAATTTGGTGTCTCCAGTTTTGACAGATCATAGTTTTTACTTCAATACAAGCTTCTGTTTACACTGTGTAAATAATCTCTTAATGAATAGACCAGTTGAAATGCTTCAGAATACTGGGGGTGGGGTGTAATAATCCTCAGTCATTTACTCTTCCAGCCACAGAGGGGTGCACATGCTGGTGCGCTCACAGTGCCAGTCCCAAGCCTGGATATATGTGATGGCTGCATCAGGAAAACCTGTGCCAGGTATGTTCTGCGTGAGTAAGACTGATCCACAGTGACAACCCTTGTCAAGGGCAGCAGATAGATGAAGAAAAAGAAATGGAGACTATTTAACATCTCAAAGTTTGAGACCAATGTGGGACAATTTAGGGAGGCCGTTAGCATAACGCTAACTGTTTGTGCTTCTATTAGTTGGTATTAGCCTCATAGCTCCAGAGCAATTAGAAACAAACTTCACACACCAACCATACCTTGGCTGGTTGATATTTAGGGAAAGGAATGTAGGATTTAGGCTATATCTCAGATTTAGGCTAGCAACATTTAGGCTATATCTCTGATATAGATATATTGATATATCTGATATATTGGCACATGATGCTGTTAAACCAAATAAATGTAAGATAATGTGTTCTGATGTGTGTGCGTGCCAATGACAAAAAATAAAACCAATACAAAGTTTAGCTTGCTTCAAAAAGGAGGACGATTAAGCGTCGAGAACTGAAAATGTATCCTATCCGGCCTAAATCCTGACATCTGACCATCCTAAAACACACAGACACAAAGTGGTGGACAGTGTTAAGCTAACCTCACTGCCAGTTGTGTTTTGATTGGCTCTCTTCCTGCTTTTACACGTCATACCAAAATAGCAGGCGGTTTTAGGCAGTACCTAGGACACTTTATCGAAACTCTAAACACAGCAACACAACTGCATCACGCAAGTAAACAAACAGTTAATTTTCTGCTCAAAACCACATTTTGTTAATTAAATACCAACTCTACGTTTCAGAATGCAAACAATACTTTCTCTGCACACACTATCTCTATCCAAACACGGCAAACCCGCCTCAAAATCCAGTAGCTAGCGCGTGTTTTCAATCCAGAAGGAACATAGTCAAACACAGCACGACGACTGTCAAATACTCGCAGTTGATGGCATTACAGTAACAGCATTATTTCCATGTTTCAGTTCCACCAGCAAAATGACTGTAAACTGTAGTTTACAATTCAGTGTCTTTTATCTATACTTTCTTGTATTTAAGGTTTTGAACATTAGGTTTTTAATTCGCTGTGTGCAAGCATTTGTAAATGTGATAAGAAAGATCCCTAAATTTGGTTTTGGAAAAGACTGAATGTACATTAAATGTTAGCATAGTGGAGACATGTTAATTGATGGCATATTTCGTGAAAACAACATGAACTGTGTTAATGTTATAGTTCACAAGCGACGGATGTTGTGCTAATTGTGTTAAGGGTTTTGAAAACGTGACACAGATTGGACAAAGTGATGTTAGCCATTGTAAAAAAAAAAAAAAAACTGTACGTAGTGAAAGGTACCAGAATGTCCTTAGAGACTCTAACAATGCGAGACTAGATCAAATGTAATTCACCTGTGGTTGTTGAGGGAGGACAAAGTACTGGTTCTTTACTTCTCCACCCCATTTCTCCTGCTGGTCCAGGGGATCCAGGTGACCTTGTGGTCCCAAGCGCTCTTCTCTAACTTCCAGGTGGAGAGACTTGCATTGCATTTAGGGAGTAGGGAGTTGTTCTTACCTCTTTTCCATTGGCTGTTTTTAGCTGCATTAGCCTCATAGCTTCAGTGTAAGATTCGGGCACCAACGTATTTAAAATGTTTGAATATTTCCTTAGAGTAAAGAACTTAAATCATTTTAGTTCTTTGTTGTTAACTCTTTCCCAGTGTCCGGTTCGTAAGCCGTCTACCTGCTCAGATCCCGGGCTAGTTCTTCACTCTGAGAGTGTGTTGTGTCATGCTAAGCTCTTTATCTCTGGACGGGAAATGTGTTTACTCTGTGTTTCAAGCTCTCAGACACTTTCTATTAACCTCGAGGGCAGCTCCAGCTCCAGTGTGACTGGGAAATCAATGGCAAGTCCCTCAATAACCCAGGTGCAGTGTGGGTATGTAAGATGGGTTCTTAACAAGTAGGTGGGTTGATTGTCCTCTAAAGGCTCTGGCAACCACTTTAACTGAGAATATCACAGTAAAAGTGTTGGTCTACGGTCAGCTTTACCTGTTAGTGCAGTTACAACCTCCATTTATGATCTGTCATACTCAAAACTTTCCCTTAAAACTGAGAATTTATACTTTATAGGAGAGTTGTAACCAGAATTTAAAGGTTAGAGTGTAAAAATAGCACAAAAAGCCGCCCGCTGTTCACCCCAACCCCGAGTGCACAGCAGTGAGGAGCGAGGAGCAGCTCTGGTTTTTAGCTGTTTTTACTCAGTTCTCTTTCTTCTCCGTTCTCGTTTTCTCTGTTTTTACTCAGTGCTCTTATTTCTCTGCGCTCGTTGTGTCTGTTTTGCTGAGTTTAACCTCGTCTTTGTGCTCTCACATAAACACAGGTCCAGCGCTGTGATTGGACAGACTCAGACGAGGGGGCGGGGCCATTCTAAAATCTCTGCACTTGACATCACAAGTGGAGCAGAATCAGAACGACTCGTTTTCTGACTGGGGCTGACAAAATATGAAAATTGCTCTGGAGCAGCTGCCTATGAGATTAAATTCACCCTCTTAAATGCCAAGTGTAGACTGTGCCACAAAAGAATTGTGTTCCCTGGAGAGATGGAGCCCCTTTCAACAAACCTTGCATGAGCTGGAATAGGGTTTGTGACCCAGAACCAATCGTCCAACACCAGCACCTTCACTTCACTGTAGTTCATGTAACTAAAACCATCAAATCCTCACAACAATGCTCCAAACTCTAATGTAGATACAGTTACTGCAGCTAAAATAGCGTCCGCTGTGGATCTCCTCTGCTGTTCCTTGCTGAATATGGATGAGGGCAGCCGATGACTCCCTCAATATCTCTGTTCTAACCACAAAGAACATTCATTACTCCAGCCCCTAGTGACCGGAGTCTGTCCTGAGGGAGTGGACGGACTGTGATTAAGGTCATTAGAGGGTTAATGGGAGATGTAAGTCCTGTTGGTTCAGCATTTGCATGGTGTGCTCTCTGGGGATGGATGATTTGTATTCACACATGGCTCCAGAGTAATCTATGAACACCAGCGCTGGACACATGTTGGGCTTTGGACTGTCCACTGGAGAGTTAGAAGACTGCAGAGTAACCATTTGGAAAATGTGTCTGTGTCTGGACCTGGGATTTTAAAGGAGGTAATTTGGGAATCTACAGCGGTCAGTTCAGGTCATGCATTATTTTTAATGTGGTCCTTAAAGGTGATATTCACGATTTTAATCTAAAAACCCTGTGTGTAAAGCTCTGAGTGTGTGTCCTCTCCATGTGCTGCTCTGCAGTCGGTTTGCTCTGGAAACCGCTCTAATGTGTTTACGAAGCCCCAGTGTCTGTAAATGGGTAAAAAAACAAAGTGTCTGGGTCCGGTGCTAGGCTTTCTCTCTCTCTGCTCACGGCAGAGAAATGCCATCTGGAGGTTTTTAGACAACGGAGAGACTCCAAACGCTGAAAAGCACCAACCGAGATGAGGATGTTGCTCTATTCCTGCTCCATAGGGGGGTAACACTGACTTATTTTTGCTGTTACAGTTACATTACTTAAGGTGGAACTGACTCTAAATTCAGGAGAGCGCTAACTGCATGAAAGTAAACACAGAGCAAAAGTGCTACAAAACTAAACAGCTCGAGTGAGTGAATAAACACTTACAGACAGTTTACACTTCAGACACCAACAAGATACAGTCTCTTCTTACTCACACACACCGCTCCACCTTAAAAGATACAGTCGCTTCTTACTCACACACACCGCTCCACATTAAAAGATACAGTCGCTTCTTACTCACACACACCGCTCCACCTTAAAAGATACAGTCGCTTCTTACTAACACACACCGCTCCACCTTAAAAGATACAGTCGCTTCTTACTCACACACACCGCTCCACCTTAAAAGATACAGTCGCTTCTTACTCACACACACCGCTCAACCTTAAAAGATACAGTAGCTTCTTACTCTCACACACCGCTCCACATTTAAAGATATAGTCTTTATTTCCTCCGCCCTCATTTTAACTCTGTACAGTTTGGTCAGTGGGGGGCGCAGTGCACTCTTCGTTCCAGCTCAAACTCCACCTACTAGAGCAACCAGCGGCTCACGATCTTTTTATTGCTTCACTACTGAAACCTCTCTGTGAATAAGACTATGCTACATGTTAATTCTATGTAACTTAGGTAACTATGGCATTGGTGGGCGGAGCTTGATTTTGGACACTGAAGCTGATTCATCAACTGCGCTCAGATCTCCCCTCCACGTTATGTGAAATTTTCATGAATCAGATGATGAGTTCACATCTACACAGCTCTGAGGAATGAGAACTAGTGCCTGAACCGCAGCAGTCTCTGTTCGAAGCCGAAACCCGTGGGGTTTTATTGAACCGGGCCCTCAGTGCTAAGTATTTTCAGTTAGGAACCAGGACGGGTGAAGAGCAGAGCCACATTCAACATTCGAAACAATGCTCCCGGCCCGTTCTGTTTTCTCTCCCCTCGGCAAGTGGACCGTGCTGATAAGAGAAGTGTGGTGTGGTGTGATATGGTCATGTGAGGATTTTAAAACATGGCTTCACACGCTCGGCTCAGGAGCACCGTTCTGTCTCTGTGACAGTCATATAACTCTTCGCAGACTCAAAAGACCACTCATTCATCATAGTGGCATGTTTATTCCTTCCTCTCTTAGTCTTTTTTAAGTATTTGTATTGTGTAAAGTTTGTCGGCAGAATTTAAGCAGGTTTACGTTGAATATTTTTTATTACGGCTGCTTCACACTGAAAAGCAAAACAAAGACTACATCTTATTCTTCCCTGTCTCACACGAGAGCTGACTCTTTATAACCAGATTCTCGGAAGTCTGTGACCCAGTCCGAGTTGGTTACCAGCTGCTGTAGGTCGGTGTCAGTGGCGGATGCTGGTCTTTCAAGGAGGGGAAGCTCAATTTCGGCCTACATCATAAAATGTTTATTTATACGTAAATTCTACCCTCCGTTCCTTTTCAAGAAAATGATCTGTGACCCTGTCGTACCAACAAGGCGTCTTCTCCAGGGACTTGACTAGTGTCCTCTCAATGGCCAGCAGAGCTAGGCTGCTTAAACGGCCTTGGCCCATGTGAAGTGTGTCCGCCTGTGCTCCCACGGATCTTTACACCAAAGAATCGCTGATTCGCTCATTTCGCTGTCAATCAAAAAGGGATTCAGCCTCAGACCGATCATCCAATCATCATGCAGAAGCTGAGCGTCCGGGCCAGCCGAGGCCAGTCCACTGCCCCATAGACCCCCAGAGACGCTGAGCGTCCGATGGGCGGGACAAAGCCCAGCATTTATCCAATGACTCGTCTCGTTTCACTGCACTGCGCTGCTTCGATATTGAACTCTGTGGACACTCAGCGTCCTCACTGTTTAAAGCACTGTGAAGCTGCGGGAATGATTGAGAGGAAAGCCACTTTACCAGTGATAAGAAGCTGAACAAAAGTTGAGCGCGTTGTAGTGCATATTTATTCAATGACACGTACACACAACAGTATATATTTGATCACTTATTTTTTGACATTTTAGGGGAAGCTGAGAGGGCGGCACGGTGGCGCAGCAGGTTAGTGTCGCAGTCACACAGCTCCAGGGGCCTGGAGGTTGTGGGTTCGATTCCCGCTCCGGGTGACTGTCTGTGAGGAGTTGATGTGTTCTACCCGTGTCCGCGTGGGTTTCCTCCGGGTGCTCCGGTTTCCTCCCACAGTCCAAAAACACACGTTGGTAGGTGGATTGGCGACTCCAAAGTGTCCGTAGGTGTGAGTGTGTGAGTGAATGTGAGTGTGTCTGTGTTGCCCTGTGAAGGACTGGCGTCCCCTCCAGGGTGTATTCCTGCCTTGCGCCCGATGATTCCAGGTAGGCTCTGGACCCCCCGCGACCCTAAATTGGATAAGCGGTTACAGATAATGGATGGATGGGGAAGCTGAGCTTCCCTTGCAGTCTTAGAGCAATCGCCGCTGGTCGGTGTGTTCAGTCTGGTGCAGTGCGGTCAGTGCCTTGGCGCAGTTCTGTCAGAAAGCTGATTGGTCGGTTATGGCTATGCAGAGACAAAATGATTGGTCGGTGAGTTTTTGTCGCTGGAGAAAGGTGGCGGGGAACTACACATTGTCACATTTTCACTCGATGAAAAATCACGTTTGGTGTGAAGACACAATCGGTTACAAACCCGCTCCAGTTCACTTGCTGTCGTCAGAATAAATCACGTCGCGTTATAATTACAACACATCGCATGCTTAGATGGTCCTCTATTACAGATGAAGGAGACATTTTTTTATAATTAAAAGCCAATAATAAACAAAACAAGAGCCCAAAGCTGGTCATTTTTTTAATAAATAAAGAGCAGCCTGCCGTATGGGCGGAGCCAGGCTCTGTGCTGATTTTTGATTGGATTAACACTATAGAGTCTCACTCTTGATGACTGGGAGTGATGGAACTAATCTTCCAACATCAGTGCCTCATCTCACCAATGGTTTTGTGGCTGAATGCCATCAGATCCTCACAGAAATCTTCAAAAATGTAGGTTTAATCCTTCCCTGAGGAGTAGAAGCCGTTACTGAAATGCTAAATGAGCTAATTGTCTCATCAGTGCTGCAGTTTCCTGTGTCCGTCTGCAGGAGGGCGTTAGGGGGAGCTGTGACATATGAAGGGATGATGAAGTGCAGTTTAGTGGACGCAGTGGCTTGGAACAAATGGTCGGGAGAGTGGTTCTGGTCTCAGTAACTGCTCTCGAGTGGGTGGAGGACTCTATTTAAAAAAAAGAAATGCAGGATTATGAGGAGCGTCTCCTGGGGAAGAGAAGCCCTTGTGCTGGAGACCTGACGCAATTTAGAAAATGAGGAGCAGCACTTAATGGAGGAGAGCAGCTGTCTGTCTCTGTGTGTGTCTCTCTCTCTCTCTCTCTGTCGCTCACTCTCCCTCCCTACATCTCTCACTTAGTGGAGTTTGAAGGCAGCTCTCTTTTCTCTGTCTCTTTCTGTAGTTCAGTGGAGTTTGTAGTAAGCTCTCTCTCTCTCTTTCAGTGGAGTCTGAAGGCAACTCTCTTCTCTTCTCTCTCTTTCATTCTCTCTCTTTCATTCTCTCTCTCTCTCTCTCTCTCTCTCTCTCTCTCTCTCTCCTGAAGGCTGATCCCCAGTCTAAATCACCCATCACTTTCTCCTGCAGTGTGAAAGACACCAATCTGAACTCCTTCAGGTTTTCCTCCACTCTCTCACTTTCTATTTCTCACCTTATCTGGGTTTTTTTCACTCTCTCTCTCTCTCTCTCTCTCTCTATCTCTCTCTCGACCTGCTTCACTCCAATCCTTCTTCAGTGCCATCTCACCATTTTACACATATTTTGCTCTTTCTCACTCCTCCTCTCCCCCCACTCTCTCTCTCTCCCCCTTTGTCTGTCTCTCTCTCTCTCTCTCCCTTTGTCTCTCTCTCCCTCTCTCCCTCCCGCTGTCTCTGTCTCTCTCTCTCTCTCTCTCTCCCTTTGTCTCTCTCTCTCTCTCTTTCTCTCTCTCTCTCTCTCTCTCCCTCCCTCTGTCTCTCTCTCTCTGTCTCCCTCCCTCCCTCTCCCCCTCTCTTTCTCTCTCTCTCGACCTGCTTCACTCCAATCCTTCTTCAGTGCCATCTCACCATTTTACACATATTTTACTCTTTCTCACTCCTCCTCTCTCTCTCTCTCTCCCTCCCTCCCTCTGTCTCTCTCTCTCTCTCTTTCTCTCTCTGGTATAGATGTCTGAAGACCAGAGGAAACTCCAGACCCCTTCCAGTCACCTGTAACATTTAATGACCTTAAAGCTGCCTCATCTCCCAGCAGTGTTCTGCTCTGATAAGAGTCTCTCTCTCTCTCTCTCTCTCTCTCTCTCTCTCTCTCTCATTTTCTTCCCTCTTTCATTCCTACTGTTCCATGGCACAAGGGCCCTTTCTCACTTTTCCTACATGTCTTTCTGTCATTAAGTTTTTTTTCTAATTTCACCTCCTCAATCATACTTTATTTCCTCTTTCTAACCCTTTATTTATTCTTATCCGCATTTATTTTTCTTAATCTTCTTCACGCATTCTCATTCCTGCAGCCCCATGTATACACACTTCTTCCTGTACATCGGTGGCTTACACACACACAGAGAGAAAGAGAGAGAGAGAGAGAGAGAGAGAGGTGTATATTATACATGTTAAGAGCAGTGTGACTGGCTACTGACTGGTTACTGGTTGAGACTCATCAGACAGGAGGGATATGAGGAACTTGTGAGGTCCGTGGATGTCAGTGCAGTGGTCTCTGGTTTTCTGAAGCCGTCAGACAGAGAGAAACCTCAGGAGACATAAAGACATCACACCTGAGATGAAAAGAGACTTTTACTCTTTACAGCCTGTCAGCAGAGAGCGTAACGCCACGGCTCAGATGAACAGGGCAGAGAACAAGAGAGAACACGGGCGACAGAGCGGGTCGTTTTTAACCGTCTGCCTTTAAAAGAGATCTAAAAGAGGTCAGTGCAAGAAAATGTTAAATAGCATTACCTAGAAACTCAGGGAACTCAGGGAAAGATGAGTCCTCATCTTTAAATGTCAGCGGATGACACCTTGTTTCTTCACACATTGTCCCCTCTCTCAGCTCCACTGTCCACTCCGGTCCACCTGTAGCTCTGCATACTTTATTACCCCCCTTTCCTCCTGTTCTTCAGCACTCAGGACCCCCACCTGACGTGGTGGTGTGTTAGTGTGTGTTGTGCTGGTGTAGAGTGGATCAGACACAGCAGTGCTGCTGGAGTTTTTAAACTCCCTCAGTGTCTGGACTGAGAACAGTCCACCGACCAAAAACATCCAGCCGACAGCGTCCTGTGTCACTGATGAAGGACTAGAGGACGAGCGACACACACTGTGCAGCGACAGATGAGCTACTGTCTCTGACTATACATCTACAAGGTGGACCAACGAGGGAGGAGTGTCTCACAGAGTGGACAGAGAGTGGACACAGGGTTTAAAAACTCCAGCAGCACTGCTGTGTCTGATCCACTCTACACCAGCACAACACACACTGACTCTCTGCCTCCTCCTGCTCTCAAAAGCGATGGGCCTTAAGTCATGTGTTACACCCTGACCTTAATTAGCCTCACTTTTAAAGGCGTCTATTATCACAGAGTGAAAATGCCACTGTTTGATTAATGGGTCTGTAGTGGACATTTGGCTCTGTGGGAGGTTGACCCCTTTTTGCCTGGAATCCCTCCATGAATCTCAGAGGCACGTCTCCAGTGCAGAGCCGCTGTAAACAGCTCTCATCTCACCACAGAACGGGTCAAGAGACGGCTGCATGCAGTGGGAGGGAACGAGCCGTGTCACAGTCGCACTCTAACCACAGTGTCTCAGTAACCTGCCTCATGAGGACAGACGACCGTGGAGTCAGAGCCTAGGGAGCTCAGTAGGATTTGGGACAGACCAGTAGAAGATCGACTGGAAATGTGTTTCCATGCCTTAGCTATGATCAAGAACTTTGGCTTGAAAAGAATGAGAAGGCAGATGCAAAGAGCATGGGTTAGAGCTGCTTTTCCCTCAGGATGCCTCCTGCCGGAGGTATTTAGAGGCACAGCAAACTGGAAAGAGGCCCCAAGGCAGACCTAGAGCACTCTGGAGCTATTAATGTATATCTCTTGGCTGGTCTGGGAACGCCTGGGGGTCCCCCATTAGGAGCATTGCATGGACCAGAGACATCCAGGGTTCTTTGCTCACCCTGTTGCCAATGCATAAAGATGATGAGATGAGGTCAATGTTTGGGAACGTTTTATTTGTGTTTCATTTCATTGATGTCATCACTTTGGATACAGTCACAACAAATGTTCTTCCATGTCTTCAGGGATCTATGGGTGCTGAAATTACGATGCATCCCTGGATACGAGGGGGCGGGGCGATCCCAAAGTCTCTGCACTTGACGTCAGAAGTGGAGCAGAATCAGAACGGCTCGTTTTATCCGGTGTTTTCAGGTTTTTCAGCGCACAGTAAACTGACGGTGGTGGTCTTGTTTCAGTGTGTGGGTCGAATGTGACCGAACAAGGGATTCCTTCATAATGGCTCCCCTTTATGCGTAAAAGAAACACTCCAGCGGGACATCCTCACAGTCATCGGATGCACATACACTGTCGACTCTTAAACCCACCCTGCCCCTTATTTCCCTGTTAGAATCTCTGGTGTAGAGTGGCTGAATGTGGCAGGAAGCTGATAACTGAGCACAGTTTATCTCCTTCTACGTGCCAGCTTCTCTCTCTCCTTTTATTCTCTACTCACACCATTCGTCCTTCCATTCAATCATCTCTCTCTCAACCCATCGCAAGACCATCATCTTCATCACCCACAGCAGCGAGGCAGGGATGGCTGCCTGTTCAGTGAACACTGGTCCGTCTATATGTTGTAAGTGTAGACTTTGTAGGTCCTGTAACATGAAGAAAGGTGGCCATATTTACAGTAAAATAGTGGCCATGTGGCAGATGGATGGTGTCATAATAAAGGACGATGAGACGAGTCCCTGGTTGCAGAATTTATGGAAATACTCGTACACACTTTTCAGGTATCGTCCTCGGACCTTCCTTGTACTTCGTAGCTTTCTGTGACTATGACCTGAAGGTCCTCACCAGTGTTTGAACCAATGACCTCCTGACCACGGAGGTGTAGCCTTAGAACAGCCTTAGACTTCTACGATTGTGGGGAAATGCAGTTCTCTGTGGTTTGTTTATGTTCTGAAGGTCAGCGTCTTTTAAGGTCGAAGAAAAACGGTGTTGGACACAGTGAAGAAGCTCACGTGAGTCTGCTCTAGAGTGTTTAATTTCACAGATCACACAAACTGTGGTTCAACACTGAGTAAACCTTAAAGTAGTGGAAGTGGTGTAAATATATCTTTGGGCATATATGCTACTACAAAATAACTTCAATCTGCAACTGAATTAATGAATTAAATAAACATTCAAGTCACTCTACATTTACCGACATATCTCTGACTTCTCCACACACTGAGAGTGTCGTCTAGACGTGTACACGATTTTAAAAGTGCTTAACTATGACAGTTCCATGTGTAAACAAAGAAATGTCTTTCTGTTTCTCAGCTAATTGCTGTCTACATCAGGTCCACTGTGCCAATTAGATACAAGCCCGTCATGTTTTTCACCAAGTGATCAGACAGTAAAGCCTCAGAGCTACTGAAAGGTGAAAGAGGGCCGTGTACTTTTTTGGTCATTCTTTTTTTCATTTTAAAAACAGATATTTAGAAAATGAAAAACGGATTGTTATTTGAATTTTATTTCATACTCAACGTGAAAATCATGTAATAACTAATCATTTTTATAATAATTTTTAAAATAATAATCTTTTTTATTTGAAATCAAAACAAAAATTGAATATTATTTTCCTCATTCGTTTTTCATTTTAGATTTGACCATGAAATGCCAGCATAGTTTTGAAAAAGCTTTCTTAATTTTTGTTTTAATTTTGTAAGTGCTGACCCATGCTTGAAATTACAAATGAAGTTATTTCATTTCATTTACAATTTAGTCCTGATGTTTGCACACGGTCTGACAAACAAAAATGTAGCAGCATTCAACTTCTGGTTCTAAAGCATCTTGTTGTCATTTTTCAGTCCACCTTAAATGGTTAAGTTTTATTATTCTTTTTTTTTTTTTTTTAACAATTTACAACAACAAAGTAAAAACGTATAGCAGTTACATTCTGAAACAACAAAGTTCATTTTTAAATTTATCATTCCACCTTAAATAGCACAGGAGTCATTTCTGGCACCAAGTTTGCAAGCATCTTGGTCAAAATTTCCCTTCCACCTTAAACTGTGCAGCAATTAAGACCTGGAACAGCACAGACAGTGAGCGTATATCGGTCCACTGACATAGACTGGCTGTAGCCCACTGCTGGACCTCCATCGGACCACTCAGATTACTGTCCTGTACAGGATATGACTTTATTTTTAATCTCAAGATTTTTACTTTGGAAAACAAACTAATACTGATATTATTAACAACTATGAGAGATATAATGAGTATAAACCTGATATAAAATGATTAAATGCTGAAAATATTGACACTGTGCTGATTAAAATTGTTTACTAATCTTATTTATAAAGAATGACAAATGAAAAATTAGTTATATGAACTGAATGGAAAAGTTCAAAAATTTAGGGATTTTGTTTAAAATTCTGTAAATTCACCAGTCGCCTCCCCAGAAAATGCTGTGCAAAACACCAGTGGACTTCTAACTTTGCCCTCTGTCACCAACCGTCTCTTGCTTTTCTGTTAAATAATATTTTCCACATTAAAATGGATGGTTAGTAATAACCAGTATCTCTATTCTATGTTAAACTGTCCAACACAACTTTCAGGAATCTCACCGTTAAGAAACGGCTTGATATTTCTTAATATTTAAGGTGGTTCATAGTTAATTGTCTTAGTACATTAAGCATTTCCACATTGAGTTTTAGAGTGTATTATTCCACCTTAAATGGTGCAGTAGTAAAGGTCGTCAGCTTATTACTGCAATATAATTAAATGGTGTATAAGTAGATAATGTTTTCAATGGTTTCCTAATTTCTAGATTCTTGTAATAATTTGCATTCCACCTTAAGTAGTGCCAGGCTTGCCCTCTTTTTAACAAGTCAAATCCAGAAGCGCCTAGACCCATTTAAAGTAAAAAATGCTATTATTCACCTATCACCTTCGCTTTAAAACATTACATTTCTATAAGCAATGGTAATAATATGAAAATATACAACAATAACATATGAAAACCCTTTATAAATCGTGGTTTGTTTATCTTTTCTCTTGCTTTAAGTCTAACGCTAGCTTTAAATAGCTATACACGATTGGTAGTTTTGAATGTCAGTGAAACTGACAGCCAATGGTTATTGATCATACTGAAACCTGATTGGCTACTTAACGAGAGTGGGCGGGGTTTGACCGGGCAACCAATAAAAGGTTAGGGTGTGCATAAGGGCTTGGAAAAATATCAGTTTAATGAAAGCAGAGTTGAATAACGTCAGCAAAAAACCCTCTAAATCACCTTTCTACTGTCTCTCCGTCGTCAGTGTTGGACTCATTTCCCCAAACAGCAGATTAAAAACATTAATTTGTCAGTGGTTCACTCAATGGATTAATGACAGAATTGGCCCCAGCATTCACAAAAACAAATGTTTATCATTCATTCATTCATTCATTCATTATCTGTAACCCTTATCCAGTTCACGGTCGCAGTGGGTCCAGAGCCTACCTGGAATCATTGGGCACAAGGCGGGAATACACCCTGGAGGGGGCGCCAGTCCTTCACAGGTCAACACAGACACTCACACACTCACTCACACCTACGGACACTTTTGAGTCGCCAATCCACCTACCAACGTGTGTTTTTGGACTGTGGGAGGAAACCGAAGCACCCGGAGGAAACCCACACAGACACGGGGAGAACACACCACACTCCTCACAGTCACCCGGAGGAAACCCATGCAGACACAGAGAGAACACACCACACTCCTCACAGACAGTCACCCGGAGGAAACCCACGCAGACACAGGGAGAACACACCACACTCCTCACAGACAGTCACCCGGAGGAAACCCACGCAGACACAGAGAGAACACACCACACTCCTCACAGACAGTCACCCGGAGGAAACCCACGCAGACACAGGGAGAACACACCACACTCCTAACAGACAGTCACCCGGAGTGGGAATCGAACCCACCACCTGCTGCGCCACCGTGCCGCCCAGTTATATTTAGTTAATAGAGTGTATTAGCTCTGTTGTGCTGTGGTGAAGATATATCTCACTGGTATTTGGGTTTGGTCTGTAGTTTGATAGGAAACTGTTGTAATTCTACATTGAGCTCTGTTGCATCATTCAGAATGTAGTCTCACATTGTCTTGTGGCAAAAATGTGACTTTATTCTTATATTGCCTACAGGCCACTGCCCACAGAAAGCTGCAAGTTATGTACTAGTCCCAGTCCAGCAGTGACACTGAGGGGTTTAAAAACTCCAGCAGCACTGCTGTGTCTGATCCACTCTACACCAGCACAACACACACTAACACACCACCACCACGTCAGTGTCACTGCAGCGCTGAGAATGATCCACAAACACATCACACCTGCTCTGTGGGGGTCCTGAGCGCTGAGGAACAGGGGGGAAGGGGTGGGAACAAAGTATGCAGAGCAACAGATAGACTACAGTCTGTAATTGTAGAAATACAAAGTGCTCCTGTGTGGTCAGTGGAGCTGTTTTAATGTTTAAACTTGGTCGGTGTTGGATGTCCACCTTAGTATACACGCTTCCTTTGCTCACTCTCTCTCTTTCTGTGTGTGTGTGTGTGTGTGTGTGTGTGTGTGTGTGTGTGTGTGTGTGTGTGTGTGTGTGAGAACTCACTGAGGCGTGCCTCACTCTTCCCAGCCTTATATGCAGAAACCAGCAGCTGGAGGCCAAAGGTCCCCAGGATTTTGGAGCCACTGTTTGGTCCTGTGATCTCACTCAGTTTCTTCCCAACCACATCGTGCCTCTGCTCTGATACAGCACAAGGACTTGATATTGTCCTTAGGACAAAACCTTATGTCACATCATCTCAGAAATATTCTCGATGGTGCAGTTTGTTCCACAATTTCAGTTACAACAACAATCCATTGAAAATCAGTAATTAATTCATTCATTCATTGTTTGTAAACATTTATCCAGTTCACGGCTCTTTGGTTCCAGCTGGGATTTTTTTTTCTTTCTGGTTTGTAAACCAGTTTATGTCAGAGGGAACGCACCGAACGGTTCCAAATTTAGTTCACTGACTGGAACCATTCCCTCGTTGTTGGAAAATTGCTATGTGAAATATGGCTGAATTAAACAGCAGAATGTGAAACAGCTTTCCTACTCGCACATGTGGGTTTCAACATTAGGAGTCACTCACTTAGTCCCTCAGTCACTCACTTAGTCCCTCAGTCACTCACTTAGTCACTCACTCACTCACTTAGTCTCTCAGTCACTCACTTAGTCACTCACTTAGTCTCTCAGTCACTCACTTAGTCACTCAGTCACTCACTTAGTCACTCACTTAGTCTCTCAGTCACTCACTTAGTCACTCACTTAGTCTCTCAGTCACTCACTTAGTCTCTCAGTCACTCACTTAGTCACTCACTCAGACACTCACTTAGTCACTCACTTAGTCTCTCAGTCACTCACTTAGTCTCTCAGTCACTCACTTAGTCACTCAGTCACTCACTTAGTCACTCACTCAGACACTCACTTAGTCACTCACTTAGTCTCTCAGTCACTCACTTAGTCTCTCAGTCACTCACTTAGTCTCTCAGTCACTCACTTAGTCACTCAGTCACTCACTTAGTCACTCAGTCACTCACTTAGTCACTCACTCAGAAACTCACTTAGTCACTCACTTAGTCACTCAGTCACTCACTTAGTCACTCAGTCACTCACTTAGTCACTCACTTAGTCTCTGTCACTCAGTCACTCACTTAGTCTCTCAGTCACTCACTTAGTCACTCAGTCACTCACTCACTTAGTCACTCAGTCACTCACACAGTCACTCACTTAGTCACTCAGTCACTCACTTAGTCACTCAGTCACTCACTTAGTCACTCAGTCACTCACACAGTCACTCACTTAGTCACTCAGTCACTCACTTAGTCACTCAGTCACTCACTTAGTCACTCAGTCACTCACTTAGTCACTCACTCACTCACTCACTTAGTCACTCACTCACTCACTTAGTCACTCACTTAGTCTCTCAGTCTCTGTCACTCACTTAGTCACTCACTTAGTCACTCAGTCACTCACTTAGTCTCTCAGTCTCTGTCACTCACTTAGTCACTCACTTAGTCTCTCAGTCACTCACTTAGTCACTCAGTCACTCACTTAGTCACTCACTTAGTCTCTCAGTCACTCACTTAGTCACTCAGTCTCTCAGTCACTCACTTAGTCTCACTCACTTAGTCTCTCAGTCACTCACTCAGTCACTCACTTAGTCTCTCAGTCACTCACTCAGTCACTCACTTAGTCTCTCAGTCACTCACTTAGTCACTCAGTCACTCACTTAGTCTCTCAGTCACTCACTTAGTCTCTCAGTCACTCACTTAGTCACTCAGTCACTCACTTAGTCACTCACTCAGACACTCACTTAGTCACTTACTTAGTCTCTCACTCAGTCACTCACTTAGTCACTCAGTCACTCACTCAGTCACTCACTTAGTCTCTCAGTCACTCAGTCACTCACTTAGTCTCTCAGTCACTCACTTAGTCACTCAGTCACTCACTCAGTCTCTCAGTCACTCACTTAGTCTCTCAGTCACTCACTTAGTCACTCAGTCACTCACTTAGTCACTCACTCAGACACTCACTTAGTCACTCACTTAGTCTCTCAGTCACTCACTTAGTCACTCAGTCACTCACTCAGTCACTCACTTAGTCACTCAGTCACTCACTTAGTCACTCAGTCACTCACTTAGTCTCTCAGTCACTCACTTAGTCTCTCAGTCACTCACTTAATCACTCAGTCACTCACTTAGTCTCTCAGTCACTCACTTAGTCTCTCAGTCACTCACTTAGTCACTCAGTCACTCACTTAGTCTCTCAGTCACTCACTTAGTCACTCAGTCACTCACTTAGTCACTCACTCAGACACTCACTTAGTCACTCACTTAGTCTCTCAGTCACTCACTTAGTCACTCAGTCACTCACTTAGTCACTCAGTCACTCACTTAGTCACTCACTCAGACACTCACTTAGTCACTTACTTAGTCTCTCAGTCACTCACTTAGTCTCTCAGTCACTCACTCAGTCACTCACTTAGTCTCTCAGTCACTCACTTAGTCTCTCAGTCACTCACTTAGTCACTCAGTCACTCACTTAGTCTCTCAGTCACTCAGTCTCTCAGTCACTCACTTAGTCACTCACTTAGTCTCTCAGTCACTCACTTAGTCACTCACTCAGACACTCACTTAGTCACTCACTTAGTCACTCAGTCACTCACTTAGTCTCTGTCACTCACTTAGTCTCTGTCACTCAGTCACTCAGTCACTCACTTAGTCTCTCAGTCACTCACTTAGTCACTCACTTAGTCTCTCAGTCACTCACTTAGTCACTCAGTCTCTCAGTCACTCAGTCACTCACTTAGTCTCTCAGTCACTCACTTAGTCACTCACTTAGTCACTCAGTCACTCACTCAGTCACTCACTTAGTCACTCAGTCACTCACTTAGTCACTCAGTCACTCACTCAGTCACTCACTTAGTCACTCACTTAGTCACTCAGTCACTCACTCAGTCACTCACTTAGTCTCTCAGTCACTCACTCAGTCACTCACTTAGTCACTCAGTCACTCACTTAGTCACTCAGTCACTCACTTAGTCACTCACTCACTCAGTCAGTCACTCACTTAGTCTCTCAGTCACTCACTTAGTCACTCACTCAGTCACTCACTTAGTCACTCAGTCACTCAGTCACTCAGTCACTCACTTAGTCTCTCAGTCACTCACTTAGTCACTCAGTCACTCACTTAGTCTCTCAGTCACTCACTTAGTCACTCACTTAGTCTCTCAGTCACTCACTTAGTCACTCAGTCTCTCAGTCACTCAGTCACTCACTTAGTCTCTCAGTCACTCACTCAGTCACTCACTTAGTCTCTCAGTCACTCACTTAGTCACTCAGTCACTCACTTAGTCTCTCAATCACTCACTTAGTCTCTCAGTCACTCACTTAGTCACTCACTCAGACACTCACTTAGTCACTCACTTAGTCTCTCAGTCACTCACTTAGTCTCTCAGTCACTCACTTAGTCACTCAGTCACTCACTCAATCACTCACTTAGTCACTCAGTCACTCACTCAGTCACTCACTTAGTCACTCAGTCACTCACTTAGTCACTCAGTCACTCACTCACTCACTTAGTCTCTCAGTCACTCACTTAGTCACTCACTCAGTCACTCACTTAGTCACTCACTCAGTCACTCACTTAGTCACTCACTTAGTCTCTCAGTCACTCACTTAGTCACTCAGTCACTCACTCAGTCACTCACTTAGTCTCTCAGTCACTCACTTAGTCACTCACTTAGTCACTCAGTCAGTCACTTAGTCACTCAGTCACTCACTTAGTCACTCACTTAGTCTCTCAGTCAGTCACTTAGTCACTCAGTCACTCACTTAGTCACTCACTTAGTCTCTCAGTCACTCACTTAGTCTCTCAGTCACTCACTTAGTCACTCAGTCACTCACTTAGTCACTCACTCAGTCACTCACTTAGTCACTCACTCAGTCACTCACTTAGTCACTCACTCAGTCACTCACTTAGTCTCTCAGTCAGTCACTTAGTCACTCAGTCACTCACTTAGTCACTCACTTAGTCACTCAGTCACTCACTTAGTCACTCAGTCACTAGGTCACTAGGTCACTTAGTCACTCACTTAGTCACTCAGTCACTCAGTCAGTCACTCAGTCACTCACTCTCTCAGTCACTCACTTAGTCACTCACTCAGTCACTCACTTAGTCACTCAGTCACTCACTTAGTCTCTCAGTCACTCACTTAGTCTCTCAGTCACTCACTTAGTCACTCACTTAGTCACTCAGTCACTCACTTAGTCTCTCAGTCACTCACTTAGTCACTCACTTAGTCACTCACTTAGTCACTCAGTTACTCACTTAGTCACTTAGTCACTCACTTAGTCAGTCACTCAGTCACTCAGTCTCTCAGTCACTCACTTAGTCACTCAGTCACTCACTTAGTCTCTCAGTCAGTCACTTAGTCACTCAGTCACTCACTTAGTCATTTACTTAGTCACTCAGTCACTCACTCAGTCACTCACTTAGTCACTCACTTAGTCACTCAGTCACTAGGTCACTAGGTCACTTAGTCACTCACTTAGTCACTCAGTCACTAGGTCACTTAGTCACTCAGTCATTCACTTAGTCACTCACTTAGTCACTCAGTCTCTCACTTAGTCACTCAGTCACTCACTTAGTCACTCAGTCACTAGGTCACTTAGTCACTCAGTCTCTCACTTAGTCACTCAGTCAGTCACTCACTCAGTCACTCAGTCACTCACTTAGTCACTCAGTCACTAGGTCACTTAGTCACTCAGTCACTCACTTAGTCACTAGGTCACTTAGTCACTCAGTCACTCACTTAGTCACTAGGTCACTTAGTCTCTCAGTCACTCACTTAGTCACTCAGTCACTCACTCAGTCACTCACTTAGTCTCTCAGTCACTCACTTAGTCACTCACTCAGTCACTCACTCAGTCACTCACTTAGTCACTCAGTCACTCACTTAGTCTCTCAGTCAGTCACTTAGTCACTCAGTCACTCACTTAGTCACTCAGTCACTAGGTCACTCAGTCACTCACTTAGTCACTCAGTCACTCACTTAGTCTCTCAGTCATTCACTTAGTCACTCACTTAGTCACTCAGTCACTCACTTAGTCACTCAGTCACTAGGTCACTCAGTCACTCACTTAGTCACTAGGTCACTAGGTCACTTAGTCACTCACTTAGTCACTCAGTCACTAGGTCACTTAGTCACTCAGTCATTCACTTAGTCACTCACTTAGTCACTCAGTCACTCACTTAGTCTCTCACTTAGTCACTCAGTCAGTCACTCACTTAGTCACTCAGTCACTCACTCAGTCGCTAGGTCACTTAGTCACTCACTCAGTCACTCACTTAGTCACTACGTCACTTAGTCACTCAGTCACTAGGTCACTTAGTCACTCACTTAGTCACTCAGTCACTAGGTCACTTAGTCACTCAGTCATTCACTTAGTAGTCACTCACTTAGTCTCTCACTCAGTCACTCAGTCACTCACTTAGTCACTAGGTCACTCAGTCTCTCACTTAGTCACTCAGTCACTAGGTCACCTAGTCAGTCAGACACACAGTCACTCACTTAGTCACTCAGTCACACACTCAGTCACTCACTCAGTCAGGAAGTGAAAATGCATCTTCTAGGCCGCCCCTGTAGGTGATCGGCCAAAAAAAGCACTTTTTATAAAATTATATGAACGGTTTAAAAAAAAAAGATTTTTACTCCTGAGTTTGATGTGTTCTCCCTGTGTCTACGTGGGTTTCCTCCCACTGTCCGAAAACACACGTTATTAGGTGTGAGTGAATGTGTGAGTGTGTGTCGCCCTGTGAAGGACTGGCACCCCCTCCAGGGTGTGTTCCTGCCTTGCACCCAGTGATTCAGGGTAGAATCACCGCCGCCCTCAACTGGATAAGGGTTACAGACAATGAATGAATGAATCAGTGTCTCCTCTCCATGTGCTGCTCTGCAGTCGGTTTGCTCTGGAAACCGCTCTAATGTGTTTACGAAGCCCCAGTGTCTGTAAATGGGTAAAAAAACAAAGTGTCTGGGTCCGGTGCTTGGCTTTCTCTCTCTCTGCTCACAGCAGAGAAACGCCATCTGGAGGTTTTTAGACAACGGAGAGACTCCAAACGCTGAAAAGCACCAACTGAGATAAGGATGTTGCTCTTTTCCTGCTCCATAGGGGGGTAACACTGACTTATTTTTGCTGTTACAGTTACATTACTTAAGGTGGAATTGACTCTAAATTCAGGAGAGTGCTAACTGCATGAAAGTAAACGCAGAGGGAAAGTGCTACAAAACTAAACAGCTCGAGTTACACATGAGTTTCAGTGGGAATTCAAACAGCGAATAAACACTTACAGGCATTTGTTTTGTCCTCAAACACTGTTTCACCTTAAAATTCACTTCTGAATGTAAACAAGAAAACAGCAGTTCCCTAGAATCGTAGATGTCCCCTTTACAGTCTGATGATGATCCTGGTTCCTGATGAAGGTTGTTTGTCTTGTCAGGACCCAGGAACTCATGGCTGTCTCGCCACAAAGCATGCTGGGTAAAATAATTACCTACTGCGGTAATCCTGTGACCCTGCCATTCTACTGTATGAGCTGTGGGAGTAAGACAGAGCAGTATGTCTCCCTCTCTCTCTCTCTCTCTGTCTCTCTCTCGTTTCTAATCACTGCACTGATAATACACACACGCCGTGGCTTGTTCTCAGTATTGATCGTACATAAATAACGGTGCAAGATTATAATAAAAGACATAAACAGAGCAGTGGCTCGATGCACTCCGTATCCACTGATGTGTTTATGGTGATATATGTTTATACGTGAGGGACAGTAGAATGATCCATCATATAATGTATATCCACGTCAGTGACACTCAGATCAATTCATCCCACTGCTGCACGGCTGGCTTCATCACTGAGGGAGCAACTACACATGCAGCGTTTACACTGTGCCCTGATATTGATTTCTTATTCCATTACAGAAGATGCAGGACTCATTTTGTTTGCGTAAATGTGCTTAGTAATGTTTAAAAGAGACAGAAATGTGCTCAGTAAGCTTTCCGAGCTTAAATACATTAATTAGTTCATTATAATAAATAATATATAATAATAATAAAAGGAGTTGAAGTCAGATTGAGAAAATTAATCTAGTCACTCACTCAGTCACTCACTCAGTCACTCACTTAGTCACTCAGTCACTCACTAGGTCACTCAGTCACTCAGTCACTCACTTAGTCACTCAGTCACTAGGTCACTCAGTCACTCACTAGGTCACTCAGTCACTCACTAGGTCACTCAGTCACTAGGTCACTTAGTCACTCAGTCACACACAGTTTACACTGTGCCCTGATATTGATTTCTTATTCCATTACAGAAGATGCAGGACTCATTTTGTTTGCGTAAATGTGCTTAGTAATGTTTAAAAGAGACAGAATTGCGCTAAGTAAGCTTTCCGAGCTTAAATACATTAATTAGTTCATTATATTAAATAATATATAATAATAATAAAAGGAGTCGAAGTCAGATTGAGAAAATTAAAGAGATATAAACACTGAATGTTGGAGAAATGGAGGAAAAACAATGAGGGTGTGAGATAAAAAGTATCAGCAGGAAGAGTGAATGAAGGAGAAAAATGGAGTAGGAGAGAAACAGAGAGAACAAAGGAGAGAGAGAGAGACAGAGGGAGAGAAGCCAGTAAAATGCATGAAGGAGAGAACGAGAGGTAGAAAGCACAGGGGAAATGGAGTGAGAGAGAAAAAGGGGAGGAAAAAATGAGGTAGAAAGTGTGTGAAAACAGAAATGTTATTGAAAAGAAAAATGAGTGAAAGAATAATAACAACAGTGATAATAAAAAGGACAGCGGGGCGTCTGGGAGATGTTTAGCCCCTAAGCGTTTGTCCTTTTCTCTCGGGTCCAGAGTAAAGCATGCTTTTAAAGCTGGAGGTGACACAGAGGGCAGGACTAATGTCCCTCTGATGATTACTGTGTTAACCACATCCCTAATGAAGCTCCACAGACACAGAGTCAGGCATTAATGAGTATCTGTGCTAAAATCTGGCAACCCCAGCAACCCCCTCTATTCACAGTGCGGAGACCAATCTGTGGCTGGATTGCATGCACGCATCTTTAGAATTATTTATTCAGTACAGTGTCCTGGAGGGTCACTGGCGTCTCACACTGAGGCTTCGAGTGTTAGGGGGCTTTTAGTGGAAGTTTCTTCGACACTTGTCCCGAGTACGAGTCCACACTCAAGGCCGAGGTTTGAGTCTCTGGTTTGATGTGGCTCACCACCTTGAGCCGAGCTTGGTTAGAGAATCAAACAATCAAAAAGAAGTTTAGTGCTTTCACATTCTACCGTCCACAACACCATGGAAGATTCAGGTTCTCCTGAGAAATCTCAGTCCATGTCGAACAAGACAGGACAGCACTGCTGAATGAGCCTGACCGTCCAACCCTCAGACGGCTCTGCAGGAGAAACCCTCATCATACTGTGATTAATACAGACACATGGGGTTGGGAGGAGTTCAGAAGACCACTGGCACTGAGCACAGTCCTATACAGACACACTGCAGAGTTCTCTGGACCCAAATTCATCTCAGAGGTTCAGAAAGACCATGGAGATGTGTGCTGTGGTCATATGTGTCCAACGTCTCTAATGGTTTGAGTCAGTGACCACAGCATGGGCGACTAATGTGTGTGAGAAGGTACCACTGATGTAGAAGTGAAGATTGGGATTTTAAAGAGAGTCGCGGTCGTCACATTGACGTGTTATTCAGTGAAGTCCATGGTTGTTTCAGGAAACTGACAAAAATTGCACTCGCTAGTCTTCAACAATGAGTCTGGGACATCACAGTGGTGCAGCAGGTAGTGTCTCTGTCACAGCTCCATGGTCCTGGAGTTTGTGGGTTTGAGTCCTGCTCTGAGTGACTGTCTGTGAGGAGTGTGGTGTGTTCTCCCTGTGTCTGCGTGGGTTTCCTCCGGGTGACTGTCTGTGAGGAGTGTGGTGTGTTCTCCCTGTGTCTGCGTGGGTTTCCTCCGGGTGACTGTCTGTGAGGAGTGTGGTGTGTTCTCCCTGTGTCTGCGTGGGTTTCCTCCAGGTGACTGTCTGTGAGGAGTGTGGTGTGTTCTCCCTGTGTCTGCGTGGGTTTCCTCCGGGTGACTGTGAGGAGTGTGGTGTGTTCTCCCTGTGTCTGCGTGGGTTTCCTCCGGGTGACTGTCTGTGAGGAGTGTGTGTACCTAGAACGTGGAATGCATTGCGCTGCAGCGCCGGTCCCAAAGCCTGGATGAATATGGAGGGTTGTGTCAGAAAGGGCATCCTGCATAAAAAACTGTGCCAGATCAATGGTGCAGATCATGGTTGATCCACTGTGGCGATCTTTGATGGGAGGGAGCAGCAGAAAGAAGAAGAAGTCTTTAGCAATGAGTATCCTTAGTTCCCAAACTCTTAATCACGGTCAGTAAAGGAAAGGTGATGGAGCTCAGCAGGAAACTCGCCTCCGTTCTGACTTTGTTAGGAGCTAGTTGCACATGTCAAAGTCTATGTGTGTTTACATTTTTACAAACGCAGTTTACCATAAGTGCTAACTTTTCTGGAAACACACACACATATGGACACACACCTCTTCTCTCACACTGCTGAGCTCTCAGATTGGAAACTGGTGCTGAATGGTAAGTTTTTAAGAGTTGAAATTAATTTTAACTCTTCGTCTTCCACACACTGCTCTCCTGTCACAGTTCTAACTCAGAGCAGAGTTTAATCTCTATCTGTTCACACAGAGCAATTTTCCTGCACATTTTACTGCTTCTCCAGCTCCAACACACCCAGACTTAAGCTCTGGAAGGGCTCCAGGGACGAGCTGATAAGGTGGCTGTTGTGCATTGTGGGTGGGATTAAGTGACATTGGACTAAATTTCATTACATGGTCAACATCCAACATTACTCCCAAAATGAAGGGCATTAATAGAGAGTTTGTCCCCGTTTGCAGCGGGGAACACGCTCTACTCCCTCCACTCCATGTTGGAACACTGCTGTGAGCATTTGATTATGTTCAGCCTTCAACATGTTAGAGAGATGAGGTGCTGATGTTAGACGATCAGTTCTGGATCATAATAGTGATGTGTCAGTCGCGAACAAACCGGTTCAAAGAGCCGGCTCTTGTAAGTGAACGATGAGAGCCGGTTCCCGTCTAAGACCGAGCCATTTTTTTCTAAGGCTTGTCATTCAACCAATCAGAGAACAACAATCAAAGCTGAGACACTTGGTTTTCCTGAATGCCAATCTGCCTTCTAGGGCTGCAACAACTAATCGATTAAAATCGAGTGTTAAAATAGTTTGCGACTAATTTAATAATCGATTAGTTGGGTCTAAGTTATTATACACATAGGTACAGTTGCTACACGTGACGAACTCTGGAAGAAGGGTTTGAAAAATGGCGGAGGCGTTCACAGCAGAGGATAATGTTAGCACAATCAGAGAGAAAAATGTACGACCACCAGTCATCAAAAGTATGGGAACACTTTACAGTAACGCCTTCAAGGAACAGCGTTAGGTGCAAAATGTGCACAGCTGATCTCGCATGGCACGGCAGCACAACATCACTGCATGAGCGTCTGAAAATGAAGCCTGTTGGAGCTGTGTGTGAAAGAGATGAAGTATAGTAAATCAATTCTACCTTTTCTCTCACTAAAATGTTACTAGAGCCTGCTAGAGTAGTTAAACAACATTTGTTTTTCTTAGGAAATTGATATTACACTCGCGTTTAGCGAACAAGCCTTAGCTTCCCCCCGAGTTTTCTCTTCCACCTTAAATGTGTCAGTTCGACCAGCAGTTCCAAAACAAGCCGTAGTTTTAGTCAAGTCTTTTTTCTCTCACTCAGTGTCACTAGAGCCTGCTAGAGTAGTTAAACAAGATGTCTCATTTTTAGTAAATTTATATCACTCTTGTATTTAGCGAGTTTTCCGTTCCACCTTAAATGTGGTGGCAATTACATTCAGAGTTTAAAAAAATCAATCCAAGGATTTTTAAAAATAATATATTTAAAGCCTTTTTCAAGGTCTTTTCTGACTGGCATTGCGTGTTAGTGTTTGAGTATCACAGCCAAGTGTATATTACATTACATACACTGTGTTAAATATTGATAAATATAAAATTAATGTAACGGTTGGGTTAATTCTTCATGTATTTTTTAATAATGGTAGGTTGTACAATTACAACATTAGTTCTCTAAAATCTTAAATATCTTAACACCATCTGATCATATGTGTTAGATGAAATTTCCTTTTATTCTCAGCCCATGGCATCACCCAATATCCATTTATGTAATTTCAATTTACCTGCATTGTTGTCTGTACTTTAGATCAGTAGTTATTAACTTAAAAAAGGTGTATGTTCATATCTACACTTTCTCTCACCTCAGATAAAAACAGTCCATCATTGCAGACTAAGCACTGTTTTAAAGAAGATCTGCACACCACAGCAAGCAGCTGTTCTCACTGATGGTATCCTGAATATGCTCATAACAGACAGGAAACCAAATTTGGCTTGTCTTCCTTTTTATCCGATTAATAATCGATTAATCGAAAAAATAAATGACAGATTAATCGATTATCAAAATAATAATTAGTTGCAGCCCTACTGCCTTCCAAAAATAGTTGAAGAAAATGTTAAATCAGTTAAATGTTTGTTGACAGTTGCGGTTGTTTTAATCACTACCGTTGAATGCTGCAGAGTATTTGTTTATTTTATTACCCAGACATGGATGATAATTTAATTTAATAAGCTATTTTGTAATACCTACCTTTTGGGTTCCATTGGCTGTATTTCAGAGTTTACAAGTGATTTTTTATTAAGGTGTTTAAATAAAAATCCAGTTATTTATACAATTGAATGTGTGAGTGCAATCAGTGGGTTATTACAAGACAGCCATAAAACAATTGGCCATTGCCACACTATTTATTATTTTTAATATTGAACAATAATGTTTTGTCCATATAGTCATGTAAAATGTAGGTAATATTGTTCTGTACCAGTGGAAATAAGTGGTAAAACAAAGAGCCATTTAGGAGCCGAAAGAGCCGGCTCTTTATGAAGAGCCGAGCCAAAAGAGCCGGCTCCCCAAAAAGAGCCGAAATTCCCATCACTAGTACATAAACAACCCTGCAATTCATCCCCAAGTTTCAGATAGCAGCCCATCACTCCACAGAAGGAATTTCCACTTCTCTAAAGCCTGGTCCACACTTTGCATTGACCAATGGGTATGCATTAAAGGTGATATTAATCCAGTAAACAAAGTGTCTCTCTCTCTCTCTCTCTCTCTCTCTCTCTCAGCCACAGCTGAGAAACGGCATCTGGATTCGTGTGGATGGTGGAGAGACTCCAAACACTGAAAAGCGTGAACCGAGAAGAGGATGTTGCTCTATTCCTGCTCGATAGGGGGGTAACACTGACTTATTTTTGCTGTTACAGTTACATTACTTAAGGTGGAACTGACTCTAAATTCAGCAGAGCGCTAACTGCAGGAAAGTAAACACAGAGCGAAAGTGCTACAAAACTAAACAGCTCCAGTTACCGCTCCACCTTAAAAGATACAGTCGCTTCTTACTCACACACACTGCTCCACCTTAAAAGATATAGTCGCTTCTTACTCACACACACTGTTCCACATTAAAAGATACAGTCGCTTCTTACTCACACACACCGCTCCACCTTAAAAGATACAGTCGCTTCTTACTCACACACACCGCTCCACCTTAAAAGATACAGTCGCTTCTTACTCACACACACCGCTCCACATTAAAAGATACAGTCGCTTCTTACTCACACACACCGCTCCACCTTAAAAGATACAGTCGCTTCTTACTCACACACACCGCTCCACCTTAAAAGATACAGTCGCTTCTTACTCACACACACCGCTCCACCTTAAAAGATACAGTCGCTTCTTACTCACACACACCGCTCCACCTTAAAAGATACAGTCGCTTCTTACTCACACACACCGCTCCACCTTAAAAGATACAGTCGCTTCTTACTCACACACACCGCTCCACCTTAAAAGATACAGTCGCTTCTTACTCACACACACCGCTCCACCTTAAAAGATACAGTCGCTTCTTACTCACACACACCGCTCCACCTTAAAAGATACAGTCGCTTCTTACTCACACACACCGCTCCACCTTAAAAGATACAGTCGCTTCTTACTCACACACACACCGCTCCACCTTAAAAGATACAGTCGCTTCTCTCACACACACACCGCTCCACCTTAAAAGATACAGTCGCTTCTCACTCACACACACTGCTCCACCTTAAAAGATACAGTCACTTCTTACACACACACACACACCACTCCACCTTAAAAGATACAGTCACTTCTTACACACACACACACACCACTCCACCTTAAAAGATAGTCGCTTCTTACTCACACACACCGCTCCACTTTAAAAGTTACAGTCGCTTCTTACTCACACACACCGCTCCACCTTAAAAGATACAGTCACTTCTTACTCACACACACTGCTCCACCTTAAAAGATACAGTCGCTTCTTACTCACACACACCGCTCCACTTTAAAAGAAACTGTCGCTTCTTACTCACACACACTACTCCACCTTAAAAGATACAGTCGCTTCTTACTCACACACACTGCTCCACCTCAAAAGATACAGTCGCTTCTTACTCACACACACTGCTCCACCTTAAAAGATACAGTCGCTTCTTACTCACACACACTGCTCCACCTTAAAAGATACAGTCGCTTCTTACTCACACACACTACTCCACCTTAAAAGATAGTCGCTTCTTACTCACACACACTGCTCCACCTTAAAAGATACAGTCGCTTCTTACTCTCACACACACCGCTCCACCTTAAAAGATACAGTCGCTTCTTACTCACACACACCGCTCCACCTTAAAAGATACAGTCGCTTCTTACTCACACACACCGCTCCACCTTAAAAGATACATCCATCCATCCATCCATTATCCACCGCTTATCCGGCTCCGGGTCGCGGGGGAAGCAGTCGGAGCAAAGAAACCCAGACCTCCCTCTCCCCAGCCACCGAAGCCAGCTCCTCCGGGGGTATACCGAGGCGTTCCCAGGCCAGTCGAGACATATAGTCTCTCCAGCGTGTTCTTGGTCTGCCCCGGGGCCTCCTCCCCGTTGGACATGCCCAGAACACCTTAACTCCTTGGATCACCACCTTAACGTGGTGGAGGGGTTTGCGTGCCTGCGTGAGCCTAGGAGCTATGTTGTCGGGGGCAATAGCCCCTGGTAGGGTCTCCCAAGGCAAATTGGTCCTAGGGGATGGGCCAGACAAAGAGTGATCCATAAAGACACGAATGAAAAATATAATAACGAGGACACAGCCTCCCTTGCCCGGAGCAGGGTTACCGGGGCCTCACCCTGGAGCCAGGCCTGGGGGAGGGGCTCCTTGGCGAGCGCCTGGTGGCCGGACTTTCACCTATGGAGTCCGGCCGGGCTTAGCCCGAAGGGGATACATGGGTCCACTCTCCCATGGGCCCACCACCTGTGGGAGAGGTAGTAATCCGGGACTGGTGCATTGTGGATCTGGTGGTGGGCTGGGATCCGGTGCCCTGGCGTTCCGATCCTCGGTTACTGAAACTGGCTTAAAAGAAACCGTTCGCTTCTTACTCACACACACCGCTCCACCTTAAAAGATACAGTCACTTCTTACTCACACACACCGCTCCACCTTAAAAGATAGTCACTTCTTACTCACACACACCGCTCCACCTTAAAATATACAGTCGCTTCTTACTCACACACACCGCTCCACCTTAAAAGATACAGTCCATTCTTACTCACACACACTGCTCCACCTTAAAAGATACAGTCGCTTCTTACTCACACACACCTCTCCACCTTAAAAGATACATTCGCTTCTTACTCACACACATCGCTCCACCTTAAGAGTTTGTTTAATACTGGAAGATGTATTTAATGAGGAAAATAGTCTTAAAATAAAAGCACATGAACAGCATAAGGAAATACGATGCAGCCGAACTCAATCTCAATTGCCCTTTCAGTGTAAACACACGTGCTGGAGTTTACGGCTTGATTGTGTTAGAGCTCGCAGATTAATCTATCCCCCCCAGATCCACCCAGCAGGACACGGTAAAATGTGCATCCTGGTGCGGCGCAATATTGTGTGCCACCTGTCTCTCTGATAAAGGATGGAGATGAGTCCTGTGAGCATTTCCCTGTCCTCCTCCAGATTAGGATCAGACGTGTCACTCCGGCTGAGAGGAGCGAGGGTCTCCAGCTCAGATAAGACCCCTCTCCTCTCTCCTGCTGTAGTTAATAACCCTGTGTTGTCAGAGAGTCTTGGCTGACAGGCTGTTAGAGCTTGAGTGGAAGTGATAAACTGCAGCAAAACTGCTGGTGTGTGTGTGTGTGTGTGTGTGTGTTGGGGTGGGGGGTGTATGTAGTGGGCTTTGTGAAGTTAAAAGGGTCCTAATATCCTAGAGTATTAAACTGTAAATATATTTCTGTCAAAAACAAACAATCATCACTTTAGTAATGTATTAATTATAGCCAGGTGCTGGAACATTGTTGTGAGGATTTGATGGCCATGAGAACATTGCGGTGCTTTTCCACTGCAGGGTAAATCTGGTCCTGGTTCTTGAAGCGGGTTCTTGTTTAGTCCCTGTTCTCTCGTGGTGTACCTCCCATACACCATGTGCATGTCCAGCTGTGAAACTAAAGCAGCTGAATTTACTCATTATGTGGGGTGTCTACAATCTTTTGGCCACACAGTGTACAGCAGCAAATGAGGAGCATTAATAATTCAGCTGCAGTGGACACGGGAATATTCACATTCACACAGACACTCGCCTTCTTATTATTCATTTTTCTAACTATTATAATAAAGTGCAGATTCAATTTACATTTAAATAAGCAGTCTCTTTCACACACACACACACACACACACACACACACACACGGGCCGTTGTGTGTGTGTACAGATTACTTGGTCTCTGCCATGAAGGACATAGTTACTTTTGGTGTTACTAATAGAGTCTGTTCACTGAATTATCCACCCCTGTGACACACTGGTAACAGTCACACACACACACATACACACTCACACACACACACACACACACACACACACACACACATGGGTGCACCTAAAAGCAGCTGAATTCAATTATAGAGTTCCACATTTTGTGTGTGTGTGTGTGTGTGTGTGTGTGTGTGTGTGTGAATGGGTGAATATGTGAAATTGTCCACAGGTGTGTGTGTGTGTGGGTGAATGGGTGAATATGTGAAACTGTCCACAGGTGTGTGTGTGTGTGTGTGTGTGTGAATGGGTGAATGGGTGAATATGTGACACTGTCCACAGGTGTGTGTGTGTGTGTGTGTGAATGGGTGAATATGTGAAACTGTCCACAGGTGTGTGTGTGTGTGTGTGTGTGTGTGAGAGAGAGAGAGAGAGATTGCCTGGGAGAGTGTGTGAGTTCCTGCCGTGTGTCCAGTGATTCCAGGAGGGCCTGATTAGAACGAAGCACTTACAGAAGGTGAATGAGTGAATGTGTGATTTGTCTGTGTAGTGTAGTCCCCAGAACTCTGAGGAAGAGCAGCACTGTGTCCACTGTGAGGGCAGGGAAAAGTGGACCTCTGATAATCACAGACCTCCAACTGTGACCACAGCCCTACTGTGGAAATCAATGGTTTCGGTTCCAAAAGTTCAAAATAAGAGTCCTTTGATGGAGGCCCGTGTTCGTTTAACACCACACTCAAGAAGCCACTTTCAGCACTGACCCCTTTAATGATAGACTTGACTTCAGAAGTGAGGCTAATAGCTTTGACCATTAGTGCTTTCCAGGCGCCTGGAGAGAGGCTCATGAAATTCATATGTAATCTTTTTGCACACACACACACATTTACACACTGTCCTCTGTTCCCCCTGGACACAGCGTTCTAGTTGTTTGCTAGATGTGATGTCACATATCCTAAATATGACAAGTTTTCAAGAGTAAACAAATACAATGTCAGTATAAGTGTCACTGCCACCGTCAGAGGAGCGCAGGTTCCATCTCTGGGGATGCCACAGCCATTCGTAACATGGAATCCAAATGTTTATGATTGAGTTTTTAAACCCCTCAGTGTCTGGACTGAGAACAGTCCACCGACCAAAAACATCCAGCCGACAGCGTCCCGTGTCACTGATGAAGGACTAGAGGACGACCGACACACACTGTGCAGCGACAGATCTACTGCCTTTGAGGGTGAACCTCTTTCCCCTCCCCCGTAGCTTTGCCTAGTCGTGGGGGTCTCAGTTCTTGACATGGCTCTTCAGAGTGGGTGTCACAGTGGCACAGCAGGTAGTGTCGCAGTAACACAGCTCCTGGACCTGACTGTCTGTGAGGAGTGTGGTGTGTTCTCCCTGTGTCTGCGTGGGTTTCCTCCGGGTGACTGTCTGTGAGGAGTGTGGGGTGTTCTCTCTGTGTCTGTGTGGGTTTCCTCCGGGTGACTGTCTGTGAGGAGTGTGGTGTGTTCTCCCTGTGTCCGCGTGGGTTTCCTCCGAGTGACTGTCTGTGAGGAGTGTGGTGTGTTCTCCCTGTGTCTGCGTGGGTTTCCTCCGGGTGACTGTCTGTGAGGAGTGTGGTGTGTTCTCCCTGTGTCTGCGTGGGTTTCCTCCGGGTGACTGTCTGTGAGGAGTGTGGTGTGTTCTCCCTGTGTCTGCGTGGGTTTCCTCCGGGTGACTGTCTGTGAGGAGTGTGGTGTGTTCTTCCTGTGTCTGCGTGGGTTTCCTCCGGGTGACTGTCTGTGAGGAGTGTGGTGTGTTCTCCCTGTGTCTGCGTGGGTTTCTTCTGGGTGACTGTCTTGTGTCTGAGTTTAATGTAGTTTCAGTGGATTATGGCCTTTACTTCAAAATGAGCAGAAAACAGCACGAGGATCAGATGAGGTCCCTGGAGTTAGCTGTAAATGTACAGTTCCACCTTAAATGGTGAAGCAAATACACTCCGGCACCTGAGGCCACTGCAGAATTTAAGGTGGAGCTGGACAACATTTAATGTGAAGTCTGTTGCGTTTAAGAATCTGATTTTCAGTGCAGTTATTGTTACTGTTCTCCTCCAAGCGTGTTGAGCTCCAGTGATATTTCATTATCCAGCTCTGGAGCGTCGTGCTCGTCCTCACACACTGTCCTGCAGCTGCGTGACTGGAGGAGACGGAGCTAATGATGGACCCGTTTTCCAGGGCGTTTGAAGCAGAACGAGTTGACACCTCCATGTCTTTGTTGGAGCTGCTGATGAAAGTTAAAAGAATGAAAGAACAGGGGTACAGTCCTTTTCCGGAGAGGCCTGTCAGACACGTCCAACCTGAGATTAGCTGTGATTTAACAGCTTGTCTATTTGTCACATTTAATTGCTCGTACACAGTGAAGCGAGTTGACCTCGGCAGAAAGAGAGAAAGAGAGAGAGAGAGAGACTGGGAGTGATATGACAGCTGAACCACCCCCGCTGGAAACTCCTTTTCATTTTGTGAAGTGCCCTGGCCTCATCGTCTCCGCTTTAAAAGATAAAACATTTAAAGGCTTCTTCAGCAATTCAGACGTTAAAGAGCCCTTATCCTCCATTTTCATGGGTTTTATTTTCTCCCGTCTGATCCATTTACAGCTCTCCTCTATTCACCCGCCAAATCCCGTCATCCCACCACTGTCCTACCTTCCTTTACCCTGTACTTTAAAACAGCCTGGTTTTACTCCTTTAAGAAATAAGGTTTATAAAACACAGGGTGGACACAGGGTTTAAAAACTCCAGCAGCACTGCTGTGTCTGATCCACTCTACACCAGCACAACACACACTAACACACCACCACCACGTCAGTGTCACTGCAGCGCTGAGAATGATCCACCACCACATCACACCTGCTCTGTGGGGGTCCTGAGCGCTGAGGAACAGGGGGGAAGGGCCAAAAAAGTATGCAGAGCAACAGGTGGACTACAGTTTGTGATATAATTGCGACATTTTTAATAGTGCTTAGTTTCCATATAGGGGCTAATAGATTTGACCATTAGTGCTTTCCAGGCGCCTAGAGAAAGGCTCATGAAATTCATATGTAATCTTTTTGTACACACACACATTTACACACTGTCCTCCGTTCCCCCTGGACACAGCGTTCTAGTTGTGAGGTCGATATGATATTAGCTTTGCATTGCCACTGTTGTCTTTTGTCACTTAACGTGCTCAGGAACCGCCTACTGCTACCCAATAGGACCAATCACAGTCTGCTTTTTTGGTATGACATGTAGAAGGAGGCAGGCTTTATGATTCCCGTCAGACCTGTAAGTGTCAGGATACATGGAAGTGCTTATGAACGCAGCTGGCACAATCCTGAGAGCGAGGCCAGGTTAGTGCACTGAAAGTATCATAAGACATGAGGGAAGTTCAGTTTCCAACCCTGTCGACACCCTCCTGCCCCATCGCAACCCTCCAATCCTTTCCCCACACTCCTTCCAACCTTGACAACGCCCTCCTGCCCCATCGCAACCCTCCAATCCTTTCCCCACACTCCCTCCAACCCCGCCGACACCCTCCTGCCCCATCGCAACCCTCCAGACCTTTCAGCACACTCCCTCCAACCACGCCGACTCCCTCCTGCCCCATCGCAACCCTCCAATCCTTTCCCCACACTCCCTCCAACCCCGCCGACACCCTCCTGCCCAATCGCAACCCTCCAATCCTTTCACCACACTCCCTCCAACCCCCGACGACACCCTCCTGCCCAATCGCAACACTCCAATCCTTTCCCCACACTCCCTCCAACCCCACCGCCTACCTTCCTATTCTTACTGTCATTCTCTTACCCCACTGACACCCTCTTAACCTATCGCCATCTCAAGCTCTCCAACCCTACTACCACCACACACCTACCCCACTGCCACCCTTTTATTCCTAAGAGAATTTCACAAAGTATAAACAACAATGCAGCACAATCACCTTAGGGCACGTCTGGGGTAAAAGTAAGTGCTGATTCCACTTTGTGTGTTCATGCCGTTCCAGGTCAGACTGGCCGCCACGAAAGACCCGAAAACTCTACGACACATCGCACAGTTTGCCCTGTATTTGTTTCCAGGGCCAGTGTCCTGTCTCCCATTCAGATCTGTACTTCCACAGTCTCCAGGGAAACGATGACGTAGACGTGCAGTCGCTGTCAGAGCCTGTCATTCTCTGCACTTTTTCCTGATTCTGAGCTTCTCTTCTCATTTCTTGTTATATTTTATCATTGTATTCAGTAGGACATGATTCTCACCACTGTGATGATGACCTAAATGATGTTTACGAAACCACGTCTCGCACTGATTTGATAAGAGACACAGGATTTCATTTTGCAATACGGAATGAGCCAGTATTATAAAGGACAGGTGCTGTGGAGAGCGGCCAGTGATGCACAGCTCCGTCTCCACACTGGAGGAGAGAGCTTACCATTTGGAGCATTTGTTCCAGAGAGTGTTAGTGGGTTTTACTGTGTGTTTGGGAAGGATGATGATAACTCCACATCTACAGTGCTTTTCTAGACTCCCAAAAATGCTTCACATCTGCTGGGACCTTGGGGAGTCACCTCAACATCCACCGATGTCCACCCTCCACCTGGACGATCGGCTCCAGGCCCCTCGCTACACACCAGCTGTTAGGACGAGAGGAGAGGAGAGGAGAGGAGAGGGAGGGAC
The DNA here is from genome assembly GCF_029633855.1 of Hoplias malabaricus. NCBI lineage: Eukaryota > Metazoa > Chordata > Actinopteri > Characiformes > Erythrinidae > Hoplias > Hoplias malabaricus. The sequence continues at coordinate 3,594,555 of NC_089802.1, forward strand.
AGAGCCAGTTTACTGAAGATGGGGAGGGTCAGGAGAACAGAGAGAGTGACCACAGGAGCAGATTAAGGTCAATGGGGTCACGCCAGACCTCAGCAGCTCAAAGTGGTTTGCAATATAAAGTAAAAATAGTTTTCATATAAAAAAAAATATTTCATGCATTTGCATTTATTATAAGAGACAGCAGAGAAAATATGTTGATATAAGAAAAAAACATTTAAAACAATATTAAATAATTAAAAAAGAAACGAGGGAACAATAGGCGGCACAGTGGAGCAGCAGGTGGTGTCTCTGTCACAGCTCCAGGGTCCTGGAGGCTATGGGGTTGAGTCCCGCTCTGGGTGACTGTCTGTGAGGAGTGTGGTGTGTTCTCCCTGTGTCTGCGTGGGTTTCCTCCGGGTGACTGTCTGTGAGGAGTGTGGTGTGTTCTCCCTGTGTCTGCGTGGGTTTCCTCCGGGTGACTGTCTGTGAGGAGTGTGGTGTGTTCTCCCTGTGTCTGCGTGGGTTTCCTCCGGGTGACTGTCTGTGAGGAGTGTGGTGTGTTCTCCCCGTGTCTGCGTGGGTTTCCTCCGGGTGACTGTCTGTGAGGAGTGTGGTGTGTTCTACCTGTGTCTGCGTGGGTTTCCTCCGGGTGACTGTCTGTGAGGAGTGTAGTGTGTTCTCCCTGTGTCTGCGTGGGTTTCCTCCAGGTGCTCCGGTTTCCTCCCACGCTCCAAAAACACACGTTGGTAGGTGGATTGGAGATTCAAAAGTGTCCGTAGGTGTGAGTGAATGTGTGTCGCCCTGTGAAGGACTGGGGCCCCCTCCAGAGTGTAACGTGCTTAGTTTTGTGTTCTGTTCTGTATTGTTGCTTGTTTGTGCTTCCCTTGTCATGTGACTGTTCCCCCCTGTCTTGTGTCTGCTTCCTGCTTGTTCCCAGGTCATGTGATACCCTTCCCTTGTGTTTCTAGTGTCATGTGTCTTAATTAGTGTCCAGGTGTTTCTTGTTTGTGTTGTCTTTATATAGTCCTTGTCAGTGTTTCCTGGTGGTTGGTCGTGGTATGTATGCTGTCTGTGCTTCATGTCGCTGTCTTGCCAAATTATATAATTCTATGTTTATAGCCTTGCCCTGTGCTTAGCCAATTTGTTTTGTGTAGTCCTTGTTTAGTGTTTAGCCTCTGTCTAGTTTCCTTTTGGTTATTGTTAAAGTCTCCTGCACTTACCTCCTTCCCTCACTCCTTGATCACTTCTACACCCCCCCCCCCCCTTGTTACGCAGGGTGTGTTCAATCACTTGCGCCCATTGATTCCGGTTAGACTCCGGACCCACCGCTGCCCTGAACTGGATGAAGGTTACAGACAATAAATAAATTAATAAAATGATTGTATTGGTTTAATGAAATCACAGAAACACAGGGAAGGTACATGTGGAATCCAAACAGGTCTTAGTCCATTAATTCCCTTCTGTACACAACCATATAAATTTGACTTGATTCAGCCGTGAGCAGAGAGAGAAAATGCCTAGCAAATTGGATGGTGTTCATTTGTTTTTTTTACCCATTTACAGACACTGGGGCTTCGTAAACACATTAGAGCGGTTTCCAGAGCAAACCGACTGCAGAGCAGCACATGGAGAGGACACACACTCAGTTTTATACGCAGTGTTTATTATTTAAATTGTGATTATTGCTTTTATACGAATAGAAATATATCTCATCTCTCTATAGACGTCTCTGTATAAACTCACTGATCTTTAGAGATAAACCCAGTCTAAAGATGTTTATATGAATCCATAAAGCCATGCGGGTGCCATTAGATTTCTCACAAATCCCCTAAATCTCTTCCAGAGCTCGTCATGAACCTCACTGGATTAAATCAACGTAATTAAATAACATCTGGCTTCATTTATTATCTTCTCCTTCTGAAAGAAATTGAAGTATTTATGTAGATAATATTCACATTGCTGTAAGTTCTGTGTAAAATGACATTATAAACATACTGACATGATCACGTGACATGACCCCCCCCCCCCCATCTCCACAGTGGAACACAGTTCTGTTTCTTAATGAAACGTCTGTGACCCGCTTTGGTCCAAACCCCACGAGCCCCACAGCAGTGTTCTCCCCCTGTGTAAACAGCCCCTGTTCAGAACGCCCGCTTTCAGCACCTGTTCCTTTAAATGATAATGAGCCGCTCGCTGTTCACCCCGACCCCGAGCGCACAGCAGTGAGGAGCGAGGAGCAGAAGCTCTGGTTTTTAGCCGTTTTCACTCTGTTCTCTTTCTTCTCCGTTTTTACTCAGTGCTCTTATTTCTCCGCGCTCGTTGTGTCTGTTTTGCTGAGTTTAACCTCGTCTTTGCGCTCTCACATAAACACGGGTCCAGCGCTGTGATTGGACAGACTCAGACGAGGGGGCGGGGCCATTCTAAAGTCTCATTCTAAAGTTTTCCTGTAAAATATTTACCTTCTGAATGATTTATTAGAGTAATAACAAGGCAGAGTTATAATTATTAACCCCCATTCATCCTTTCTCAGACTACCCTTTGTGTTTCCAGGTCTGAGAGCAGTCTGGATCAGATAGGCTTTAAAAGCGCTGATGTAGCCCTCACTTACGGGCCCTAAATTGGGTTTTAAGTGTGGAAGGAGTCAGTCGTCCTCACCCAGAGCTTACACTGCTAAATGAACATTGCCTTTTATGGCCAAACTTCACTCTGAGCCCAAACCCAAACTGACCCAATCTTTAAAGGCGGCATCACAAGTGTGTTCTCTCAGCTTCAGCTCCATTTAAACAAGTGCTGCACAACAGGCCGTGTACCAGTCACCTTCATCTCACCACTGTGTGTGTGTGTGTGTGTCATTGTGGACCCAGGCTGCTGTGGTTTGAATTTGCGTCTGATTCTGTCCCTGATTTTCAGTTTCAGAAGCAATGTTTAATCTCTTTAAATGAGAAATTATGTTGTTAACAAACACTAGAAGTCAATACATCCTTAAATTTGTATAAAATGACGTCTGAGTCTCACATTTGCTTCATCCAAACAATACGTGAAAATAATTTCATTTTTCATTGAACTGTGCCTTTAAATTTTCATCTTTAATCTCATCTCTCTATAGACGTCTCTGTATAAACTCACTGATCTTTAGAGATAAACCCAGTCTAAAGATGTTTATATGAATCCATAAAGCCATGCGGGTGCCATTAGATTTCTCACAAATCCCCTAAATCTCTCCCAGAGCTCGTCATGAACCTCACTGGATTAAATCAACGTAATTAAATAACATCTGGCTTCATTTATTATCTTCTCCTTCCAAAATAAATTGAAGTATTTATGTAGATAATGGGCCCTGTGAAGGACTGGCGCCCCCTCCAGGGTGTGTTCCTGCCCTGCACCCAGTGATTCCGGGTAGACTCCGGACCCACCGCGACCCTGAACTGAATAAGGGTTACAGAAAATGACTGAATGTAACTAATAGTTATATTTATGTAAATCAAGCATAAAGTAATATTATAAACATATAGACCCTGATTGGAACGATGTATAGTGAGACCACCTCTATTATCTGCCTTGTGTTTAATAATAGGGTGGCACGGTGGCGCAGCAGGTAGTGTCGCATTCACACAGCTCCAGGGGCCTGGAGGTTCTGGGTTTGATTCCCGCTCCGGGTGACTGTCTGTGAGGAGTGTGGTGTGTTCTCCCTGTGTCTGCGTGGGTTTCCTCCGGGTGACTGTCTGTGAGGAGTGTGGTGTGTTCTCCCTGTGTCTGTGTGGGTTTCCTCCGGGTGACTGTCTGTGAGAAGTGTGGTGTGTTCTCCCTGTGTCTGCGTGGGTTTCCTCCGGGTGACTGTCTGTGAGGAGTGTGGTGTGTTCTCTCTGTGTCTGTGTGGGTTTCCTCCGGGTGACTGTCTGTGAGGAGTGTGGTGTGTTCTCCCTGTGTCTGTGTGGGTTTCCTCCGGGTGACTGTCTGTGAGGAGTGTGGTGTGTTCTCCCTGTGTCTGCGTGGGTTTCCGCCGGGTGCTCCGGTTTCCTCCTACGCTCCAAAAACACACGTTGGTAGGTGGGTTGGAGACTCAAAAGTGTCTGTAGGTGTGTGTGAGTGAATGTGTGTGTGTGTTGCCCTGTGAAGGACTGGCGCCCCCTCCAGGGTGTATTCCCGCCTTGTGCCCAATGATTCCAGGTAGGCTCTGGACCCACCGTGACCCTGAACTGGATAAGGGTTACAGACAATGAATGAATGAATGAATGTTTAATAATAATCAGTATCAGTCTTGAATTAACGGACTCTATGGTGGAGCGAGGTCTAAGGGTGACTTTGTTTTTATAAACAGGACTTTAAACGTGTTGAACAGCACTGGAAAGATTACACTGCGTCAAATAAAGCAAATAGAGCTACAAAGTAGTGATTACGTGGGCCGTCTGCTCCAAATGAGCAAATATCACCCGCTCAGTGCCTTCAGCTATTGTTTGATGTGGGTTTAATTAAGACTTGAAACACTCTCTGAATTTTAAACACACTTTCGTACCTCGTCCAAAGTGAACATGATTCTAATAGTTTACTTTTCTCCTCAAATAAAATTGGCTTATATTTATTCTGCTCAAAAACATTCATTCATACATTCATTCATTATCTGTAACCCTTATCCAATTCAGGGTCACGGTGGGTCCAGAGCCTACCTGGAATCATTGGGCGCAAGGCGGGAATACACCCTGGAGGGGGCACCAGTCCTTCACAGGGCAACACACACACACATTCACTCACACACTCACACCTAGGGACACTTTTTGAGTCACCAATCCACCTACCAACGTGTGTTTTTGGACTGTGGGAGGAAACCAGAGCATCCGGAGGAAACCCACAGGGAGAACACACCACACTCCTCACAGACAGTCACCCGGAGGAAACCCACGCAGACACAGAGAGAACACACCACACTCCTCACAGACAGTCACCCGGAGGAAACCGACGCAGACACAGAGAGAACACACCACACTCCTCACAGACAGTCACCCGGAGGAAACCCACGCAGACACAGAGAGAACACACCACACTCCTCACAGACAGTCACCCGGAGGAAACCCACGCAGACACAGGGAGAACACACCACACTCCTCACAGACAGTCACCCAGAGGAAACCCACATAGACACAGAGAGAACACACCACACTCCTCACAGACAGTCACCTGGAGGAAACCCACGCAGACACAGGGAGAACACACCACACTCCTCACAGACAGTCACCTGGAGGAAACCCACGCAGACACAGAGAGAACACACCACACTCCTCACAGACAGTCACCCGGAGGAAACCCACGCAGACACAGGGAGAACACACCACACTCCTCACAGACAGTCACCCGGAGGAAACCCACGCAGACACAGGGAGAACACACCACACTCCTCACAGACAGTCACCCGGAGGAAACCCACGCAGACACAGGGAGAACACACCACACTCCTCACAGACAGTCACCCGGAGGAAACCCACGCAGACACAGAGAACACACCACACTCCTCACAGACAGTCACTCGGAGCGGGAATCGAACCCACAACCTCCAGGACCCTGGAGCTGTGTGCTCAAAAACATGCAAAAGAAAATGTAAATGGTGCGAGAGGAATAAGAAAATCACTTTAAAGGAATAATATTTTTACTTTAAAATGACAATTTCAGAATCATTGTGATGCTTCACTGAGCTGTAATAGGGAAAATAGAGCCTGTGTCATTGCTGCCCTGGGCTCAGCCCTGCAGAAACCGCACTATGTAACTTTTAGAGTAGGGTAGGAAACTACTCCACCTCCCCACTGATTTCAGTACAGTGTTGTAAACATTAATTACACTAGGGGGAGCCCCAGAAGACAAACACGCTTCAATCTTACCACTGTCAACAGGACTGTGCTCTTCTCAGGCTGGGACGAAGCCGGCAGGTAATCAGGAAAAAGCTGTCCATGTGTTTTGCAAATACTGTATTAATGAATAACTGCTGTAAACTGTTCATTACTTACAGTGAGATGTGGAGTGAACGCATCTTATCAGTGTGAGGTCTAAACACGGCACTAACATTAGTTCTGTTCTCTGCTTTGTTTACATTCAGCAGCTCTGTTTTTTAACGGATATAACGACTGTTGGTTGTAAACACTGTAAGTGTTTATTCACTGTTTGAATTCCCACAGAAACTCATGTGTAACTCGAGCTGTTTAGTTTTGTAGCAATTTCGGTCTGTGTTTACTTTCATGCAGTTAGCGCTCTCCTGAATTTAGAGTCAGTTCCACCTTAAGTAATGTAACTGTAACAGCAGAAATAAGTCAGTGTGACCCCCCTATGGAGCAGGAATAGAGCAACATCCTCATCTCGGTTGGTGCTTTTCAGCGTTTGGAGTCTCTCCGTTGTCTAAAAACCTCCAGATGGCGTTTCTCTGCCGTGAGCAGAGAGAGAGAAAGCCTAGCACCGGACCCAGACACTTTGTTTTTTTACCCATTTACAGACACTGGGGCTTCGTAAACACATTAGAGCGGTTTCCAGAGCAAACCGACTGCAGAGCGGCACATGGAGAGGACACACACTCAGTTCCGTATTTTATGGGAAGGTGGGTAACCCTAAGCCAGAGAGACAGACAGGAGTCTGGTTGTGGCAGCCCCACTGCAGTCTCCCGGGAGTCTTTACTTAGTCTTTACTAAGCTCAACGTCAGCAGTCGACTGGACGTGAAAGCACACTGTGGAGCAGTGGAACTGCATCCATTAATCACTACTGGACCACGCTAGTGTGTGTCCTAATGCAGTCTAATCTTCACAGAACAGTAGAGACCGTTAGTGCAGGAGTGAGGAGCACAGTCCTTCTGTTCAAGAGAAACACTGGAAGAGCAGGTCTCCAAATACTTCTGGACATCAGCCCTGTTCTGATACGGCATTGACCCCTACACACACACACACACACACATTCATATATATACACACACACATTCATATATATATACACACACACACACACACACACACATTCATATATATACACACACACACACACACACACACACACATTCATATATATACACACTCATACACACACAGACACATATACACACACACACATTTATATATATATATATACACACACAGACACACACACACACACACACACACACACACACACATTCATATATATATATATATATATATACACACACAGACACACACACACACACACACATTCATATATATACACACACACTCATACACACACACACACATTCATATATATACACACACACACACTGAGATATACACAGAAAAAGATACACACAGACTGAAATACACACACCTATGTTGCATTCCCACCACATGGGTTCGGCTCGACACGCCTCGACTTGATTAAAGCTTGTTGCTTTTCCACTGGCAGGGCCCCCCCACAAAATGGAGACGGTGTTGTGGCAAAACCCTGTCTCTCAGGAATCGCTGGCTTTGAAAACCACACCAACAGCAGCGGTAAAGTCAGGTGCTGTTTATTCGGTGTGTGGCCTGTTGTTGTTGTTGTTGGACTGAACACAGCTCCACCCCCAGTTCCTCACAGAGCAGTTTTACTTGTCGTTCGGCTTTCACTAGAAATTTGCACCAGCCACCGGCGCACGGAGCATTTAAACGTCTTCAGAAACCCCTCGGGGGAATGTTACGAGCTGCTGCTGAGAGTCCGATAAAACACATGTGAAAGCTGCTGTAACTTCAGAGATTTTACAAGCGGTGGTTGGTGCTGGATTTGAAGGAGCTCTGCATTTCCTGGTGATTGAGGTGGCTCTGGCCAATCAGAGCTCTGCAGGGTTTACACCTCACCGTTTAGTACCTACTCGGCTCGGTTGGAACCTGAAGTGAACTGGGACTGAAAACTTTCCCGGTTCCAGGACCAGGACCAGGTCGAGTCGTGTAGATAGTGTGCAGTAGAAAAGCAGACACACACACTGAGATACACACAAGGAGAGATAAAAACACACATAGACACCTACAGAGATGCTTGTGACTGAGGCCCATCCTTCTCCCCCAGACAGACCTCTGTCCTCGGGCACCGGAGACATCACTGGGGACGGACCCTGCAGCCCCCCCACGACCACAGCATCAACATCACATAGACCCCTGCATCTCTCGGGTGGTCCTCTGTGTTAAAGAGACGCAGTCAAAGCTGCTTGTAGCTCCAGGCCGATGCGTAATGGCCTCGGCGGTGATTAATTTGGAGGCGAGGAAGCGGGGCAGGATTTCCCGTGGTCAGATTAGCGCGGGCTGGTCTGTGGTTTGGGTGGACGGCCAATTACTGTCAGTGAGGGACAGAAAAGACAGATTTGAGGTGGAGAGCTGAGGAATTATCTCCTAACGAGCCCAGCTCTCCGTCTGGGGATCAGTTCAGAAGATTCTGTGATTATCAGCTCATCATTAACCACGTTAATCTTCATATAAACACTCACCGGGCTGCGGCAGGGGATCTGCTTTTTAACATTGTTATTATAATTATCATTAAACTTCAGAGTCGTGATGATTGGCACAGAGCTCTCACTCTCTCACACCTGCTCATGCTTTCATTAGCATCTAATAATCTATCCACCACTGAGGATCAATTAAACCTCTCTTCTGTAACTTTTTTGAAAAGATTTCTGTAAAATCCATCCATTCATTCATTCATCTTCTGTAGGCACTTCACACTGATCAGGGTCGCAGTGGGTCCAGAGTCATTTGTTAGACTCACCCTGTCACGCTCACCCAGTCACTCACACTCTCACCTAATCGGGCTCACACTCACCCTGTCACACTCGCCCAGTCGCTCACACACTCACCCTGTCACACTCGCCCAGTCGCTCACAATCTCACCTAGTGGCTCACACGCTCACCCTGTCACACTCACCCAGTCGCTCACACACTCACCCTGTCACACTCGCCCAGTCGCTCACACTGTCACACTCACCCAGTCACTCACACTGTCACACTCACCCAGTCACTCAAGCGCTCACCCTGTCACACTCACGCAGTCACTCACACTCTCACCTAGTCACTCATACACTCACCCTGTCACACTCGCCCAGTCGCTCACACACTCACCCTGTCACACTCGCCCAGTCGCTCACACACTCACCCTGTCACACTCGCCCAGTCACTCACACGCTCACCCTGTCACACTCGCCCAGTTGCTCACATGCTCAACCTGTCACACTCACCCAGTCACTCACACTGTCACACTCACCCAGTCACTCAAGCGCTCACCCTGTCACACTCGCCCAGTTGCTCACATGCTCAACCTGTCACACTCACCCAGTCACTCACACTGTCACACTCACCCAGTCACTCAAGCGCTCACCCTGTCACACTCATGCAGTCACTCACACTCTCACCTAGTCACTCATACACTCACCCTGTCACACTCGCCCAGTCGCTCACAATCTCACCTAGTGGCTCACACGCTCACCCTGTCACACTCACCCAGTCGCTCACACACTCACCCTGTCACACTCGCCCAGTCGCTCACACGCTCACCCTGTCACACTCGCCCAGTCACTCACACTGTCACACTCACCCAGTCACTCACACTGTCACACTCACCCAGTCACTCAAGCGCTCACCCTGTCACACTCACGCAGTCACTCACACTCTCACCTAGTCACTCATACACTCACCCTGTCACACTCGCCCAGTCGCTCACACACTCACCCTGTCACACTCGCCCAGTCACTCACACGCTCACCCTGTCACACTCGCCCAGTTGCTCACATGCTCAACCTGTCACACTCACCCAGTCACTCACACTGTCACACTCACCCAGTCACTCAAGCGCTCACCCTGTCACACTCGCCCAGTTGCTCACATGCTCAACCTGTCACACTCACCCAGTCACTCACACTGTCACACTCACCCAGTCACTCAAGCGCTCACCCTGTCACACTCATGCAGTCACTCACACTCTCACCTAGTCACTCATACACTCACCCTGTCACACTCGCCCAGTCGCTCACACGCTCACACTGTCACACTCATGCAGTCACTCACACTCTCATCTAGTCGCTCATACTCTCACCCTGTCACACTCGCCCAGTCGCTCACACGCTCACCATGTCACACTCACCCAGTCGCTCGCACACTCACCTAGTGGCTCACACGCTCACCCTGTCACACTCGCCCAGTCGCTCACACTCTCACCTAGTGGCTCACACACTCACCCGGTCACACTCGCCCAGTCGCTCACACACTCACCCGGTCACACTCGCCCAGTCGCTCAAACACTCACCCGGTCACACTCGCCCAGTCGCTCACACACTCACCCTGTCACACTCACCCAGTCACTCACACACTCACCCAGTCACTCACATTCTCACCTAGTCGCTCATACACTTACCCTGTCACACTCTCACCCAGTCACTCACACACTCGTCCAGTCACTCACACACTCTCCCAGTCTCTCACACTCTCACCCAGTCACTCACACACTCGCCCAGTCACTCACACACTCACCCAGTCTCACACACACTTACTCACACAGTCACTCTTACATTCACACACACACACACACACACACACACACTGTTTTGTGTTGTTTCCCAGTTTCTGGTTCTTTGTTTGTTCTCCTGTGTTTTGACGTTAAAAGCCTGTTGTTTTATTTATGTTCTTTACGGCTGTGGCCTTGTTAGCGTCTGCTGTGGTTCTGAAGTCTCCTGTCTCATCGTCTTTGACAGAAACGTGAATAAAGTTTACTCAAATCTCGAAGCAAATAGCCTGTGGCTGCTCATAGCTACAGAGGACTTTACTCAACCTGGAGACAACAGGCTCACGCTCAGAACAATAAACCTGCTCAACCCAGGATGTGTTCTGTGGAATTTCATAATAAAACTATGAATAGTTTGACAGTTTTAATGTGAACATTCACAGTTTGACCATTAAATCTTTCTGTAAATTTTGATGGTAATTTGGCCACGTTAGGGTTCTTCTGTGAAGTTTCTACTGTCAAACGAACTAACAGTGAAACTGTAGACTTCTCTGAAGTGTGGCTACTTCACAGTAAACAGTGAACAGGTTTTAAGTTTATTTTTAAACAGGTGATTTAGTGTTTATTTTAAGGTCTGCAAAAGCAGTGGGACTTGTATATGAACAGATGAAGGGACTGAGTCGACAGGAAAACCATTAACATCCTGTTCATAGCTGAACTGTATGACCTCCAGGTCCCTGGAGCTGTGTGAGTGTGACACTACCTTCTCCACCGTGCCTCCTCATGTGAAATTACACGTATGATTTATCACAAACAGAATTCAAAATTACTGCCTCGTGAATCAGTTTTAGACTAGTAATGTATAGATCTCTGGCGTCGCGGTGGAGCAGCAGGTCGTGTCTCTGTCACAGCTCCAGGGTCCTGGAGGTTGTGGGTTTGAGTCCCGCTCCGGGTGACTGTCTGTGAGGAGTGTGGTGTGTTCTCCCTGTGTCTGCGTGGGTTTCCTCCGGGTGAATGTCTGTGAGGAGTGTGGTGTGTTCTCCCTGTGTCTGCGTGGGTTTCCTCTGGATGACTGTCTGTGAGGAGTGTGGTGTGTTCTCCCTGTGTCTGTGTGGGTTTCCTCCGGGTGACTGTCTGTGAGGAGTGTGGTGTGTTCTCCCTGTGTCTGCGTGGGTTTCCTCCGGGTGAATGTCTGTGAGGAGTGTGGTGTGTTCTCCCTGTGTCTGCGTGGGTTTCCTCTGGATGACTGTCTGTGAGGAGTGTGGTGTGTTCTCTCTGTGTCTGCGTGGGTTTCCTCCGGGTGACTGTCTGTGAGGAGTGTGGTGTGTTCTCCCTGTGTCTGTGTGGGTTTCCTCCGGGTGACTGTCTGTGAGGAGTGTGGTGTGTTCTCCCTGTGTCTGCGTGGGTTTCCTCCGGGTGACTGTCTGTGAGGAATGTGGTGTGTTCTCCCTGTGTCTGTGTGGGTTTCCTCCGGGTGAATGTCTGTGAGGAGTGTGGTGTGTTCTCCCTGTGTCTATGTGGGTTTCCTCCGGGTGAATGTCTGTGAGGAGTGTGGTGTGTTCTCCCTGTGTCGCTGTGGGTTTCCTCCGGGTGACTGTCTGTGAGGAGTGTGGTGTGTTCTCCCTGTGTCGCTGTGGGTTTCCTCCGGGTGACTGTCTGTGAGGAGTGTGGTGTGTTCTCCCTGTGTCGCTGTGGGTTTCCTCCGGGTGCTCCGGTTTTCTCCCACGCTTCAAAAACACACGTTGGTAGGTGGATTGGTGACTCAAAAGTGTCCGTAGGTGTGAGTGTGTGTCGCCCTGTGAAGGACTGGCACCCCCTCCAGGGTGTGTTCCTGCCTTGCGTCCAATGATTCCGGACCCACCGCGACCCTGAACTGGATAAGGGTTACAGATAATGAATGAATGAATGAATGTTGTGTAGAAATGTTTGGACATATGCTAATCACTATACGCATTCTTATCTCAGCATGGCAACCATTGTCAGCTACATTTCCATTGGCAGTTTGTTTGTGTTCATGTGTTTAAACCCTCGAAGGCCTTGAATACCTCCGAACACAGTCTTATCAGCTGTATTTATAAATCTGATTAGCTGTAAACCTGATGAATGGAGTGTATCCCCTGTTGTTAGCCCCAGTCTCCAGCTCCTGAGCTCTACACTCACCCTGCATTTCAATTTCCATGTCAAAGGCCCGTGAGGAATGCAGGCTGTGGCTGTTTCTGGGAGCCTGGACCCTAAGCGGGAAGCACGGATCAGCTGCTGTCTCCCATAATTATATATGGTAATAAATCCTGTGATATTCCTTGATGCGGAGCCCTTGGCTCGGTCCCAGCCGCACAGGAAATCCTCGCGGCCGTATTTGGCGTTTTCCCTCCACAGGAGTTTTAAGGTTGCCTGCCTCCTGGACCCGCTCCAAATTAGACACACGCTCAGGCTTTGATGGAGCTAAATAAGGCCAGAAATGAGCTGCTTTCACAGTGGGCCAAAACAATAGAAATGATCACACATTGCTAAGTGTCTTTGAGTCCGAACTCTTTGCTCCTGTCGTGACATACATCTGAAAATATTTAACGGAGCTTCTGAAACTGCTCTTTAATAATCCACTTCTCTTCCTTAGGAGACCTGTTAGTATACAGCCTTCTGTCCTACACTCACTCTGTAGTTCTACCGTTGCAGGCTGTAGTCCAGCTGTTGGGCAAAGAGTGGAGGATCAGTGAGGTCAGGTGCTGCTGTTGAGAGATTAGCTCTGGACCACGAACATCACTTCAGCTTAGGGCTGGACGATTATTCAATATCAATAAATATCACGATATTAAATGATTCGAAAACAATGATATGGTTTCAGTACACATTGTTTGCAGCATCTGTCACTGACTGACGGTCATTAGAGGGTGCTGTCGTCAGTTTAAAAATATTAATATTGACAAAGCCAGTAGGTTTATGTTTGAGGGTGATGTCATGTCTGCAGTTTTTTAGTGGATTTTACACGGTTCATATCCATATCAGAGTGATATCATTCATTCATTCATTATCTGTAACCCTTATCCAGTTCAGGGTCGCGGTGGGTCTAGAGCCTACCTGGAATCATTGGGCGCAAGGCGGGAATACACTCTGGAGGGGGCGCCAGTCCTTCACAGGGCGACACACACTCACACCTACGGACACTTTTGAGTCGCCAATCCACCTACCAACGTGTGTTTTTGGACCGTGGGAGGAAACCGGAGCACCCGGAGGAAACCCACGCAGACACAGGGAGAACACACCACACTCCTCACAGACAGTCACCCGGAGGAAACCCACGCAGACACAGAGAGAACACACCACACTCCTCACAGACAGTCACCCGGAGCGGGAATCGAACCCACAACCTCCAGGGCCCTGGAGCTGTGTGACTGCGCCACCTACCTGCTGCGCCACCGTGCCGCCCAGAGTGATATAATATTGGCTAAAATTAATTAATCTTCGGCTCATCCCAGACGTATTGGATGAAGCGCCACAGCCCAGTGCTTGCCCACACATGGCACTGGGCGTGATGATCTGAAGCAGAACTGACAGGTAGCTAACACGGAAACTGTAAACATTGGAACCTTGGTTTTACATTGTCTCCCATTGCAAGCAGTTTGTTCGTCCGTAATGTTTGAGAAAACACCGTACTAAATTATTATTCTTACTAAATAAGTCACCACGGTGCCAAAGGAATGTAGTGATAGCAGCAAAATAAAAAGAAGTTGTTTTCTTTACAAAGTTTTTGTGTGTCTAGGTGGATTGGCTACTAAGGGGTGTCCATGAGTGTGAGTGAATGTGTAAGTGTGTGTGGCCCTGTGAAGGACTAGCGCCCCCTCCAGGGTGTGTCCCCACATTGCGCCCAGTGATTCCGGGTAGGCTCTGGACCCACCACCGCCCTGAACTGGATAAGGGTTACAGACAATGACTGAATTTTCCACCAGTCATTACTCATTTCCAACATTTTTAACTCCCAAGATTAGAGAAGGGACCTTGAGGCCGGAGGGTCACCAATTCAAGGTAAAAAAAATAAGTAAATCACGACTGAAGTGCCTTGAGCAAGGACCCTACCCCCAGGCGCCGAGGTGGTCACAGCCCCCTGCTCCGGCTGTGTGTGTGTTCACTGCCCCTAGTGTGTGTGTGAAGAATTGCTCACTAGTGTGTGTTTGTGTGTTGGATGGGTCACATGCAGAGAAGCAATGTCCCAAAGGGGTCTATAATGGTGTTGTTTCTTCTTATTCTTCTTCGTCTTCTTCTTCATCTTCATGTTCTTCTTCTTCTTCGTCGTCTTCTTCTTCTTCGTCTTCATCTTCTCCTTCTTTTTCTTCGTCTTCTTCTTCGTCTTCATCTTCATCTTGTTCATCTTCTTCTTCTTCTTCGTCTTCATTTTCTTCATCTTCTTCTTCGTTTTCATCTTCTTTTCCTTTTTCTTTTTCTTTTTCTTCTTCTTCGTCTTCATCTTCTTCTTCGTCTTCTTCTTCGTCGTCTTCATCTTCTTCTTCTTCGTCTTCGTCTTCATCTTCTTTTTCTTTTCTTTTTCTTCTTCGTCTTCATCTTTTTCTTTTTCTTCTTCTTCTTCTTCATCTTCTTCGTCTTCATCTTCATCTTCATCTTCTTCTTTTTCTTCTTCTTCGTCTTCTTCGTCTTCATCTTCTTTTTCTTTTTCTTTTTCTTCGTCTTCGTCTTTTTCTTCATCTTCTTCTTCGTCTTCTTCTTCTTCGTCGTCTTCATCTTCTTCTTCTTCATCTTTATCTTCTTCTTCTTCTTTTTCTTTTTCTTCTTCTTCTTCTTTGTCTTCTCCTTCTTCTTCTTCTTCTTCTTCGTCTTTATCTTCGTCTTCTTCTTCTTCTTCGTCTTCATCTTCGTCTTCTTCTTTTTCTTCATCTTCTTCTTCATCTTTGTCTTCATCTTCTTCTTTTTTTTCTTTTTCTTTTTCTTTATCTTCGTCTTCTTCTTCTTCTTCGTCTTCATCTTCGTCTTCTTCTTTTTCTTCTTCTTCTTCTTCATCTTCTTCTTCTTCTTTGTCTTCTCCTTCTTCTTCTTCTTCTTTATCTTCGTCTTCTTCTTCATCTTCTTCTTCGTCTTCTTCGTCTTCTTCTTTGTCTTCTTCTTCTTTTTCTTCTTCTTCATCTTCTAAATATTTGCTGGTTCCCTTTCACCAGCAGGAATGAATGGTTTTTACCTTGACACTGATTACAGTACAGTGCTGTAAAAATGCCCTAGGAGGAGCCCCAGTAGCAAAACAAGACAAATGTTATCTATTGTTCTTTTGAGAGTTTGATTGTTCACCTCATGTGAATTGCACTTTATAGAAATCGTGATTAAAAACAATAAAAAATACATTTCAAAACACAGACTAACTGATGTCTTAAAACCTAAATATCCTGTTCCCACTCCCTTATCCTGGACGTGTCGTTCTCAGACCAGGCCACACAAAGCATATAAACTTCACCCGCCATTAGCATCATTTATTTACTTAACTGTGTTTCAGCTGCGCTAACAAAACAGCGTCCTGACCGCTGAGCTGCGGAAGCGGAGCGGCTACTGTTAGCGCTGTCAGAACCCGAGATTTCAGAGCTGATTCATTTCTCTTTTCCCACGTCAAAACAAGCTCCGAAACGAAGGCCATTCATCACCGGGCGCAGGGATAGTGCAGCAGATACTTCGGCTTTATATGGCCTCCGCGGCCGTGGGAGCGAACTGACGGACAGAGTGGCGAAACCATGCACCGTGTCTGATTCTGTGGCTCTGGGTTCACCCACTGCATGTGAAGTGGAAAGGTATGGAGACGGAGGTTAATCATAAATCATTCTGCAGAGAGGAACGTGAGCAGAGGGATGAGAGATTTAGTCCGGGTCGTCATCCTCTCACAAATCACCAGAGGAGTATTTGAACTGAGGAGGATGTGTGGTGTGTGCAGAGGACAGGACACTTGTGTAAATCACTCTGGAGATGGGTATCTGGTGAATACTGTAAATGTGAACGTAAATGGATGTGTGTTTTATAATGACTCTGCTGTTGGCTGGAATCACAGCAACACTGTGGCAGTAGATCATTTCTGAACAGCTCCTTCTCAGTTTCAGCTCACCTGTTCAGGTGGAGGATCTTTGCCTTCATCCCAAACTGCAGAAAAGCTGACACAGAAGCATCTGCTGGGCTCCTCCTGCATAATTACACTCTCCAGCGATGATCCTCCGGCTCTAAATCAAGCCGCTAATTTGTGTCTGAAATTACGCTGCTCTTCAATTTCTTTTCTCATCTCTGTCGTTTTCCTCAGCAACATTTAACTGTGGCTCGGAGTGATATTACGGCTCAGGCCTTCAGGAGAAATTAAAGCCTTACATAAGCACAGATAATTAAAAAAAATGTTCAGCAAAATAAACAGAGAGTAATGACCGGACTGCAGCCTTGTGTTAATATTAGCAGACGGCTAAGAGGCTAGCTTTACAGAATGCTGGGAATGTAAACACAAGCTAAAGCTTTGTAAGAGCTAATGTCCAGTTTTAAAAACATGTCCCATATGCACCAGAGCAAAGGAGGTACAGTAGAGTGGAACCTCGGTTCTCGACATTAATCTGTTCCTGAATGGTGGTCGAAAACAGACTTGTACGAAAAAAATCGTGTTTAATCGCGTCTAAAAATAGAGTGTTTAATGGAAGCATACAAAATAAAAACCAACGCAGACACAGGGAAAACACACCACACTCCTCACAGACAGTCACCCAGAGGAAACCCACGCAGACACAGGGAGAACACACCACACTCCTCACAGACAGTCACCCAGAGGAAACCCACGCAGACACAGGGAAAACACACCACACTCCTCACAGACAGTCACCCGGAGGAAACCCACACAGACACAGGGAGAACACACCACACTCCTCACAGACAGTCACCCGGAGGAAACCCACACAGACACAGGGAGAACACACCACACTCCTCACAGACAGTCACCTGGAGGAAACCCACTCAGACACAGGGAGAACACACCACACTCCTCACAGACAGTCACCTGGAGAAAACCCACTCAGAGACAAGGAGAACACACCACACTCCTCACAGACAGTCACCCGGAGGAAACCCACTCAGACACAGGGAGAACACACCACACTCCTCACAGACAGTCACCCGGAGGAAACCCACGCAGACACAGGGAGAACACACCACACTCCTCACAGACAGTCACCCGGAGGAAACCCATGCAGACACAGGGAGAACACACCACACTCCTCACAGACAGTCACCCAGAGGAAACCCACGCAGACACAGGGAAAACACACCACACTCCTCACAGACAGTCACCCGGAGGAAACCCACACAGAAACAGGGAGAACACACCACACTCCTCACAGACAGTCACCCGGAGGAAACCCACACAGACACAGGGAGAACACACCACACTCCTCACAGACAGTCACCCAGAGGAAACCCACGCAGACACAGGGAAAACACACCACACTCCTCACAGACAGTCACCCGGAGGAAACCCACGCAGACACAGGGAGAACACACCACACTCCTCACAGACAGTCACCCGGAGGAAACCCACGCAGACACAGGGAGAACACACCACACTCCTCACAGACAGTCACCCGGAGGAAACCCACGCAGACACAGGGAGAACACACCACACTCCTCACAGACAGTCACCCGGAGGAAACCCACGCAGACACAGGGAGAACACACCACACTCCTCACAGACAGTCACCCGGAGGAAACCCACGCAGACACAGGGAGAACACACCACACTCCTCACAGACAGTCACCCGGAGGAAACCCACGCAGACACAGGGAGAACACACCACACTCCTCACAGACAGTCACCCGGAGGAAACCCACGCAGACAGAGGGAGAACACACCACACTCCTCACAGACAGTCACCCAGAGCAGGACTCAAACCCACACCCTCTAGGACCCTGGAGCTGTGACAGAGACACTACCTGCTGCTCCACTGCTAAAAATCAGATATAAATATTAGAATCCAAGCATTTTTTAACCGTTTCTGTTGGTTTGTTGATTAAATTATTTTCACTGTGTAAATCCATCTGTTATTTATCAACAGAATATGAGACAGAAATATGAGATGGACCTTCGGCCATAGTCATGGACCTGGCCTCTGCTGTAGAGACGGAAGGAAAGCACTACACTCTTTCCTTCTCTCTCTGATTGACACACACTTAGCCTCACAGCACAGTGATAGACTCCGGCTGACTGACACACTGTTCCCATAATTATGACTTGTAGCAGCGATGGGTTTTGGTGCTGGAAAAGGTTGAGGCGAATAATACCGACCTCTGTGCTGATGACTTTATAGCTTTGATATAAATAACACTGTGTGTGGACGTTCTCTGGGGAGGTTCTCTCAGTTTCTTTTACCTCACCAGGGGCACAGGCCACTGACGAGAGCTGTGGAGGCGCAGGTTACTGACTCACTCTCTGATTGGTCCCTGGTTGGTTTCCACTCCCACAGCTCCCCCCTGTAATGTACCTGGTGTCGTCTCTAACCCCGTCTCTAAGGGGAACAGTGGGCTTTGGAAACCACAACAACGGCGGTGGTAACGTTAAGCGGTGTTTACTCATGGTGTATTGGCGTGTTGTTGTTGTTTGGGACTGAACACAGCTCCGTCATCAGTTCAGACAGATCAGTAGAGTTTGTTCCTTCCTTGTTGCAGCGTCCAGCTCTCGCTGGATTCTTTCGTCGGCCACCGATCCAAGGAGCGTTTGAACCTCTTCAAAAGACCACGGCGTCATTTTACGAATTTTAAGACATTTTCCTTCAATCCTTACTTTCTTCTTTTCATGAGGCTAAGCATCCTTTGTCTTGCCCTGTCCTGCCCTGCCCTGATCTGCCCTTCCCTGCCCTGCCCTGTCCAGTCCTGTCCAGCTCAGCCCTGCCCTTGTTTACCTTCTCGTGTGGTTCTGGGCGTTAAATGAAATTGTTCTTTATGTAATTACCTTGTTAACTTCACACAGCAAAACGGCAGCATTGGCTCTCGGCTCCTGGGGCGAATGTGTTGGTTCCACAGCGATTGACTTTCAAACGTTTAAGGCTTTTAAAGTGAACCGTGTGTTGACTGTACGTTCAAATCGATTGTAACCACATAACGAGACCCAGAGGGTGTCACCGCTACAAACCAAACATATTCTGAACTCTGAAGTTCCTGATCCAGTGTGGCACATGTTGCTGTGTTAGAGTCCCATCAGGGTTACGTTCTCAGGTCAGCGTCCAGACAGAGCCGAGCACGTCCTCACCACAACGTTCATGAAAACATTCAGCAGATGAAAGCTGTTTAAGGTCCCTCACACACACACACACACACACACACACACACATGGTGGTTAATTTGCAGCGCTGACCGCAGGGCAGGACAGCAGAGTCTCATGTGTGGAGTTAATTAATCGAACAGGGACCAGTGAAGTTCATGCTTTAATTAAATCTCTGCGCCTCTGAGCGAGGAAGAGTGAGTCTCTCTCGTTCGGCGTGGTTTTATTCGTTTGTGAACTTCTCAGTGTGCGTTGTTCACAGTGACCTGCATTCGATGTAATAACAGGTGATCTCTCTACTCACTGCACACTTTATTACAAACATCTAGGATTTATGGGTTTAGGGCGTAAAATTCAGTGTTTATTTAAGCGAGGGTTGACCCATGCGTATCCAGGAAACTTTGCGGAGAGAGCGCAAATTGGTGACGTCATGTGGTAAAAGAGAGAAGTGCAAGTAAATGTGCAAACCATTCTCACGTGTATCTGTCTTTAACACATTAAAATTGAAAAATGAAGATTAGCACTTTAAAAATGCAGACTATTATAGAATAATTAAAGTTACATTAGGGCGGCACGGTGGAGCATCAGGTAGTGTCTCTGTCACAGCTCAAGGCTCCTGGAGGTTGTGGATTTGAGTCCCGCTCCGGGTGACTGTCTGTGAGGAGTGTGGTGTGTTCTCCCTGTGTCTGTGTGGGTTTCCTCCGGGTGACTGTCTGTGAGGAGTGTGGTGTGTTCTCCCTGTGTCTGCGTGGGTTTCCTCCGGGTGACTGTCTGTGAGGAGTGTGGTGTGTTCTCTCTGTGTCTGCGTGGGTTTCCTCCGGGTGACTGTCTGTGAGGAGTGTGGTGTGTTCTCTCTGTGTCTGTGTGGGTTTCCTCCGGGTGACTGTCTGTGAGGAGTGTGGTGTGTTCTCCCTGTGTCTGTGTGGGTTTCCTCCAGATGACTGTCTGTGAGGAGTGTGGTGTGTTCTCTCTGTGTCTGCGTGGGTTTCCTCCGGGTGACTGTCTGTGAGGAGTGTGGTGTGTTCTCCCTGTGTCTGTGTGGGTTTCCTCCAGGTGACTGTCTGTGAGGAGTGTGGTGTGTTCTCCCTGTGTCTGTGTGGGTTTCCTCCGGGTGACTGTCTGTGAGGAGTGTGGTGTGTTCTCTCTGTGTCTGCGTGGGTTTCCTCCGGGTGACTGTCTGTGAGGAGTGTGGTGTGTTCTCCCTGTGTCTGTGTGGGTTTCCTCCAGGTGACTGTCTGTGAGGAGTGTGGTGTGTTCTCTCTGTGTCTGTGTGGGTTTCCTCCGGGTGACTGTCTGTGAGGAGTGTGGTGTGTTCTCCCTGTGTCTGCGTGGGTTTCCTCCGGGTGACTGTCTGTGAGGAGTGTGGTGTGTTCTCCCTGTGTCCGTGTGGGTTTCCTCCGGGTGACTGTCTGTGAGGAGTGTGGTGTGTTCTCTCTGTGTCTGTGTGGGTTTCCTCCGGGTGACTGTCTGTGAGGAGCGTGGTGTGTTCTCCCTGTGTCTGTGTGGGTTTCCTTCGGGTGACTGTCTGTGAGGAGTGTGGTGTGTTCTCCCTGTGTCCGTGTGGGTTTCCTCCGGGTGACTGTCTGTGAGGAGTGTGGTGTGTTCTCCCTGTGTCTGCGTGGGTTTCCTCCGGGAATTCAGATTTTTTTCATTTAAATTACTTTAGTCTGTTTTGTTTTATCTCACTGTAATAAATTCATTGGCTAAGCACTTTTTATACTTCGACCGCACAGTCTTCAGAGTTTCTCTTGTGTTCTTTCGGTTCTCCACTGTCTCACGCAGAAATGAACGGAGAACCCCATATTTAAATATTCACCACTGACCACTTATAGGTAAATGTGTGTGTTATGGAGGCGGAGCATGAGGCTTGTTCACCTGCGCACGGTTTGAAGAAGGTTTGACTCCAGAATCCACGCAGAGTTTTATAAATGGAGCCCCTGGTCACAGTGCCCCATGTGGAGGGAGGGGGTATATCAGGCAGTGTCTGAATTCACAGTCGAAGTGTCTCTAAAACTCTTGTTGTCTTGTTGTAGGGCACAGTATTAGACAAATGGTGTATAGCTGTATATTTTAATGAAAATGTACTGCTGTAAATACACTTTAAAATATGCTCATGCTAAAGTTACATGTTTGTAATTCTCTGACTTTATTTTCTCATTAGGCATTAATCCAAACAAATATCCCATCAGGCTGATTTAGTTTTATTTATTTTCAGATATATTTAGTCTTACGCCCCCTACAGGCACGTAACTAAACATAGCAATACTTAGTCACATTCCTGCTGTCATGTTCAGTTATATTCCTTTATTATAATTATATTTAAGGAGGTAAGGTCTTGTTGCCCTGAGAGCTGTGTTTTCTGGGGGAAGGCCAAGGTCCCACATGTCTAAACAAACAAGCAATTATCACAATTATCAGAGAATCAGGCCTCAAAGCTAACGATGACATAAGAGCACTGCAGGTTCAGCTCTCTCTCTCTCTCTCTCTCTCTCTCTCCAGAAAAGCACAGCTGTTCTTTCTCTCCATTGGTGGTCTTTACTCTGTCACCGCTTTCACATTCCTCTCCTAATTTTTCATTGGCTCAGGAGTGTGATGTAATGATGTAATGTGTTGATCAGTGGAGATATATGTGAGAGCAGGCCATTATTGTTGGAGGGCGCAGTAGGTGTGTGTGTAAACCTGCAGACTGAACACACACTGCTCTCTTTGGTTTAGGATCTGTGTGTGTTAATGATGTGGAGAATAAGCACTGTTTACTATGTAACATCTCACTTTACTCTTAGGGACAGGACTGGGCTCTCATTTCTCAGCTTCGTTCTGTAATTTCCCATTCTACCTTAAATGGTGCAGCAGTTACATTTTGGTGCTGCTATTCCACCTTAAGGGGGACGTATTATACCTCTTTTTAAACATGTTAGAAGAGGTCTGTGGGCCACACAAACATCTCTTGCACAAAATCACTCACATAAAGAGATCTCAGCAGCTCAGTTCTCGTCAGTTTCAGTCCCTTTCAGATCGAGCCGTTTAAGGGCGCTGTCACTTTTATGCAAATAAGCTGATGCTGGCCACGCCCCACCCATCCCAGGTTTACGCAGGTGAGAGGTGGTGCCAGGGTGGTTCTATGCAAATGTCCTTATTGTGACATCACAATACGGGAGCCATCTAAACAGCTCCTAGAAGCATATGATTCCTGACACCGAACTCTTTCAGCTGACTCTCAGAACACGGATTGGTGGTTTTTCTTTTCACACTTGGAGTGTTAGCAGTCGAGACCCAAGTGGAAATACAAAAGCAAGCAAAAAGTGAGTTTTCCTATTCCCTTTAAATGATGCAGAGATTCAATTTAGGTCTTGCCATTCCACCTTAAATAATACTGATGCTACATTATGATAAGGTGATTCCACCTTAAGCAGTGCAGCATGTACATTGTGGTGTCACTATTTCACTGTAAACAGTGCAGAATTTACAATTTGGTTCCTCCATTCCACCTTAAATAATACTGATGTTGCATTATGATAAGGTGATTCCACCTTAAGCAGTGCAGCATGTACATTGTGGTGTCACTATTTCACTGAAAACAGTGCAGAATTTACAAATTGGTTCCTCCATTCCACATTAAATGGTTCAGAAGGTACAGAGTGGTGCTGCAATTCCACCTTAAATGTTACAACAGTTACACTGCGGTGCCAACATTCCACCATAATCTGAGCAGAATTTATGCGTTGCTGTCACCATTCAACCTTAAACGATACAGCAGTTACGTAACTTTTATGTCTTTGCACATAAAATGCTGCAGACGTTAATATTTGGTGCCTCCATATTTCAGCTAAATACATTCCACCTTAAATGATGCAGCAGTTACATTCGAGTGCCTCACAGTTATATTGCAGAACTGCCATTCTACCTTAAACAGTGGGGAAGTTGCATTGTGCTGTCATCAGTCCACCTTAAATGTTGTGGAATTACATTATGGTGCTGCCATTCCACCTTAAACAGTGGAAAAATGAGTCAGTGTTACCCCCCTATGGAGCAGGAATAGAGCAACATCCTCATCTCGGTTGGTGCTTTTCAGCGTTTGGAGTCTCTCCGTTGTCTAAAAACCTCCAGATGGCGTTTCTTTGCCGTGAGCAGAGAGAGAGAAAGCCTAGCACCGGACCCAGACACTTTGTTTTTTTACCCATTTACAGACACTGGGGCTTCGTAAACACATTTATTGTTTTTTTTAATACCTTTAATAATTTCCCCTACATTTCTTCTGTTATTCTTTTTTCTTCTCTTCTACATTCTTCTCATCTTCTCTTGTCTCTCTTCTCTTCTTGTCTCGTCTTTATTTCTCACTTTTCTCTTCTACTTCTTTCCTCTCTTCCCTTCTGTTTATTTCTGTAAGTGTAAAGCCTGAAAGGACCTGTTGATCCTCATTCTTAGCTGTCCCCCTTATACACACACTCACACACACACACAGCTGTGAGGTCTGAGGGGACACTCCCCACACACACACACACACTGTCTCACATCTGGATCCACGTCTGTGAAGTCTGTGTGAGACCCAGGTGCTGTGAAACAAACACAGATTTCTCACAGTGCCACGCCTTTTTAATCAACAGCGACCAAATGAATGAAAGCGCAGAAACAGTAGCTTAATGCTAACACAGTATTTCACATCCCATAGAGGCGCTACATCTATGGAGGGAACGCCCTCCATTCCAAGCCCCACCCTCATCCCTGCAAACCCCGCCCTCTTTTATTCGCGCCTCGCCCACTACTCTAATCCCTACCCCTGCTCTTTCTCGCACCCGTCAGTAATCCCTGGGGTTGCGGTGAGGGGGCGTGGTTTGGTGATACTTGGTTGGGAGTTGGATGGGGTTTGTTTAAATAGGGGGCGTGGTTTAGGGAGGAGGGCTCCAGCAGTGCCAGCGCGTGTCGCCGTCTGAAACCAAACAGCAGCGGCGCGGCAGAGAGAGAGACAGAGAGAGAGAGGAAATACGGAGTGAGAATTAGAGAAGAGAAAAAGCGAATGAGTAGGAGCGAGAAAGGAAAGCGCGCACGAGCGAGAGAGGTAGAGAGCAGAGAAATTAAGAGAGAGAGAAAGAAAGAGAGTGTGAGAGAGAGAAGGAAAAGGAGAACGAGTGACAGTAGAAACGGAAATTGGAGGAGAGGGAGAGGGAGTGTGTTTTCCGGCATGTGAACAGTGTTTGCGCTGAGCTCGCGCTGCTCGGACTGAATCCGGATCGCTCGCGGATCTGTAGGACCACAAACTTCCACGCGAGAAGGTAATGCACTGATCTTGATGTTTCTGATCTCCTCCTGACTCTGAGACGGTGTGGTCAGCTTTTCCCTCTCCTTCTGACTGACCCTGGGTCGCTCGAGTAAATTCAGATACTTTAAAGTAACCCTATGTACTATTTTAACCCAAAAATTACAGCTTTAAAATTATTGTGCTGCTCCACTGAGATGTAACAGGGAGAATAGAGCCTCGGTCGCTGCTGCTCAGGACTCTGTAACTGCACTATGTAACTTTTGGCAGAGGGTAGGAGACCACCCCTCCCCATTGATGTCAGTACTGTGCTGTCCCAGGAGAAAAACAATAAAGTTTCACTCACCGTGGACATAGCGGGGCTGACGGGTGGTGTATAAGTGTGTGTTCTGCTGGTGCGAGTGGATCAGACACAGCAGTATTTGCTGCAGTTTTTAAATCCTATGTCCACTACGTGAAAAGAGTGCGGAGAAATAAGAGCACTGAGTAAAAACGGAGAAGAAAGAGAACAGAGTAAAAACAGCTAAAAACCAGAGCTTCTGCTCCTCGCTCCTCACTGCTGTGCGCTCGGGGTCGGGGTGAACAGCGAGCGGCTCATTATCATTTAAAGGAACAGGTGCTGAAAGCGGGCGTTCTGAACCCTGCTCGTCCGGCATTTCTTCAAAAAAGAAAGCTATGACAGAGGAAACACCCCCTTTTCCTGCTGTAACAGCCTCTACTCTTCTGGAAGGACATAGCTGTGAGGATCTGATGGAGCTCAGTCTTCTCGTCATCGTCAGTGAGGGTCAGGGGCTGGTGTTGGGGATTAGTTCTGGATCACACTCGCCCCAGAGGAGCTCAGTTTGTTGACGAATGTTAGACCTGTAGTTAATGTCTGAGTAAAAGATGTGTCCTACACTCTCAGAATTAAAGGTGCAGTACATGTTCCCTGGAGACCATTTTCCTGACAGTGCACATTTGTTTCTGTGAGTCGTGTGTTGTGTAGTGTGTCGTATCTAGGGGAGGATTGTTTGCTGATAGATGACGTCACTAAAGGAGGTTGATATATGTTTACTTTAAAAATACATTTGCTTTCTCCTCTGTTGGTTTTAGTGGCATTGACTGTGGGGTGTTTATTCCATTTCACTCTTTACCCCTCTGGGTCCGAGAGCTTTACCCCTCTGTGTCTGAGAGCTTTACCCCTCTGTGTCTGAGAGCTTTACCCCTCTGTGTCTGAGGACTTTACCGCTCTGGGTCTGAGAGCTTTACCCCTCTGTGTCTGAGAGCTTTACCCCTCTGTGTCTGAGAGCTTTACCCCTCTGTGTCTGAGAGCTTTACCCCTCTGTGTCTGAGAGCTTTACCCCTCTGTGTCTGAGAGCTTTACCCCTCTGTGTCTGAGGACTTTACCGCTCTGGGTCTGAGAGCTTTACCCCTCTGTGTCTGAGAGCTTTACCCCTCTGTGTCTGAGAGCTTTACCCCTCTGTGTCTGAGAGCTTTACCCCTCTGTGTCTGAGGACTTTACCGCTCTGGGTCTGAGAGATTTACCCCTCTGTGTCTGAGAGCTTTACCCCTCTGTGTCTGAGGACTTTACCGCTCTGGGTCCGAGAGCTTTACCCCTCTGTGTCTGAGAGCTTTACCCCTCTGTGTCTGAGAGCTTTACCCCTCTGTGTCTGAGGACTTTACCGCTCTGGGTCTGAGAGCTTTACCCCTCTGTGTCTGAGAGCTTTACCCCTCTGTGTCTGAGAGCTTTACCCCTCTGTGTCTGAGAGCTTTACCCCTCTGTGTCTGAGGACTTTACCGCTCTGGGTCTGAGAGATTTACCCCTCTGTGTCTGAGAGCTTTACCCCTCTGTGTCTGAGAGCTTTACCCCTCTGTGTCTGAGAGCTTTACCCTTCTGTGTCCAAGAGCTTTACCCCTCTGGGTCCGAGAGCTTTACCCCTCTGTGTCTGAGAGTTGTACTCCTCTGTGTCTGAGAGCTTTACCCCATTGGGTTTGAGGGCTGTACCCCTCTGTGTCCGAGAGCTTTACCCCTCTGTGTCCGAGAGCTTTACCCCTCTGTGTCCAAGAGCTTTACCCCTCTGTGTCTGAGAGCTTTACCCCTCTGTGTCTGAGAGCTTTACCCCTCTGGGTCTGAGAGCTTTACCCCTCTGTGTCCGAGAGCTTTACCCCTCTGCGTCCGAGAGCTTTACCCTTCTGTGTCCAAGAGCTTTACCCCTCTGGGTCCGAGAGCTTTACCCCTCTGTGTCTGAGAGTTGTACTCCTCTGTGTCTGAGAGCTTTACCCCATTGGGTTTGAGGGCTGTACCCCTCTGTGTCCGAGAGCTTTACCCCTCTGTGTCCGAGAGCTTTACCCCTCTGTGTCCGAGAGCTTTACCCCTCTGTGTCCGAGAGCTTTACCCCTTTGGGTCCGAGGACTTTACCCCTCTGGGTCCGAGAGCTTTACCCCTCTGGGTCCGGGAGCTTTACCCCTCTGGGTCCGGGAGCTTTACCCCTCTGGGTCTGAGGGCTGTACTCCTCTGGTAAAGCACTCAGTTCTTGCCCTGATCTTCCTGATCTCACCCTAATCTCTATCTGTTTTTCTCCCACTGCTCAGAACAGTCTCCGCTCTCTCTAGACAGAGCCCCGTTTGACTCAGATGTGATTGACGCAGTTTGGCCTGTTATAATAATCACGTTGTTGATTTATCGTACAATACAATACATTACAATATACAACATATAAACATTTCCTCAGTAATTTTCACTGCCCTCACTGTTGCGTATTGTCTTTACTGATGGGTTTGTTTACACAAAAATTAACGTCACCAATAGTATAGCCCCACACTCCAAACAATGGTTTTATTTATGTTTTTATTTATTTAGTATATTTAAAAAGCTTATATATTCAGATTCCTAACATTCCTTTTTTTTTTTTTTTTTACTCTTTAAATGTGGCATTCATGATTTTAATCAAAAACCCTGTGTGTAAAGCTCTGAGTGTGTGTCCTCTCCATGTGCCGCTCTGCAATCGGTTTGCTCTGGAAACCGCTCTAATGTGTTTACGAAGCCCCAGTGTCTGTAAATGGGTAAAAAAACAAAGTGTCTGTGTCCGGTGCTAGGCTTTCTCTCTCTCTGCTCACGGCAGAGAAACGCCATCTGGAGGTTTTTAGACAACGGAGAGACTCCAAACGCTGAAAAGCACCAACCGAGATGAGGATGTTGCTCTATTCCTGCTCCATAGGGGGGTAACACTGACTTATTGTTGCTGTTACAGTTACATTACTTAAGGTGGAACTGACTCTAAATTCAGGAGAGCGCTAACTGCATGAAAGTAAACGCAGAGGGAAAGTGCTACAAAACTAAACAGCTCGAGTTACACATGAGTTTCTGTGGGAATTTAAACAGTGAATAAACACTTAAAGAGAAGTTACATTTCAGATGCGTACAACCAACAGCCATTTTCTTCCCTTCAAACACGCCGTTCCACCTTAAAAGACGTGGAGCTTCTGAATGTAAACAACCAGAGAGAACTGTGATTGTAGATGTTCCATTTTAAACAGGTGTAATTTCATTATTATTCTATTATATCAGTCTTCAAATGACAATAATATGACGTATCACAGTTATTTCTGGTGAAATATATTGACAGGTGTAGGGTCTGGTGATCAGACAGGGCCCACTCTGCAGATTGAGGGTGTGTTTTACTCATGTTTCTGTGCTGTGTTCAGAAAAGAGATTCGGAAAAAACGTCCAGACACATCGGTAATTGTAGACCCCGATGCTGCATGTCTGAGCTGTCAGAGATCCCTGTGTTTCCTCTGTGATCCCTCAGTGTTAGATACACACTGATGTCATGGATATGGCTGTATGAAAATCTGAAAACAGGCTGACAGCCCCTGTTTGTGCTGGACGTGTTTCAGCGTGAGTCTGTGGCTCAGTGCACTTGTGTTGCGATGGTTGAGTTAGACGCTCGCTGGGTAGAAATTTGGCTCTGGTTCAAAGCATTATGGATCCAGTAACATCTGCTGCTTATGTCCTTTGTGCTGTGAGGCTGAGTCCTGAACCCCAGGATGCTCCTGAGAGACTGTCTCTAATATAAAACGCTTTTACTAAATAAATGATGTGTGGGGTGTGCTGTGGTTGTGGTATTGACTGTTTACATTAACCCTATGAGGACACATCCCCCTCGTCTCCACAGCGGAACACAGTTCTGTTTCTTAATGAAACGTCTGTGACCTGCTTTGGTCCAAACCCCACGAGCCCCACAGCAGTGTTCTCCCCCTGTGTAAACAGCCCCTGTTCAGAACGCCCGCTTTCAGCACCTGTTCCTTTAAATGATAATGAGCCGCTCGCTGTTCACCCCGACCCCGAGCGCACAGCAGTGAGGAGCGAGGAGCAGAAGCTCTGGTTTTTAGCTGTTTTCACTCTGTTCTCTTTCTTCTCCGTTTTTACTCAGTGCTCTTATTTCTCCGCGCTCGTTGGGTCTGTTTTGCTGAGTTTAACCTTGTCTTTGTGCTCTCACATAAACACGGGTCCAGCGCTGTGATTGGACAGACTCAGATGAGGGGGCGGGGCCATTCTAAAGTCTCTGCACTTGACGTCAGAAGCGGAGCAGAATCAGAATGACTCGTTTTTTCCTGTGTTTCTGACTCTGATTCAGCGCAGAGAAAACTGACTGAGGTCTTCACAGGTGCGTTGTGTTGTTGTGATGGTGAGGTGCGTTGTGTTGTTGTGATGGTGGGGTGCGTTGTGTTGTTGTGATGGTGAGGTGCGTTGTGTTGTTGTGATGGTGAGGTGCGTTGTGTTGTTGTGATGGTGAGGTGCGTTGTGATGGTGAGGTGCGTTGTGTTGTTGTGATGGTGAGGTGCGTTGGTTGTTGTGATGGTGAGGTGCGTTGTGTTGTTGTGATGGTGAGGTGCGTTGTGTTGTTGTGATGGTGGGGTGCGTTGTGTTGTTGTGATGGTGAGGTGCGTTGTGTTGTTGTGATGGTGAGGTGCGTTGTGTTGTTGTGATGGTGAGGTGCGGTGTGTTGTTGTGATGGTGAGGTGCGGTGTGTTGTTGTGATGGTGAAGTGCGTTGGTTGTTGTGATGGTGAGGTGCGTTGTGTTGCTGTGATGGTGAGGTGCGGTGTGTTGTTGTGATGGTGAGGTGCGTTGTGTTGTTGTGATGGTGAGGTGCGGTGTGTTGTTGTGATGGTGAGGTGCGTTGTGTTGTTGTGATGGTGGGGTGCATTGTGTTGTTGTGATGGTGAGGTGCGTTGTGTTGTTGTGATGGTGAGGTGCGTTGTGTTGTTGTGATGGTGAGGTGCGTTGTGATGGTGAGGTGCGTTGTGTTGTTGTGATGGTGGGGTGCGTTGTGTTGTTGTGATGGTGAGGTGCGTTGTGTTGTTGTGATGGTGAGGTGCGGTGTGTTGTTGTGATGGTGAGGTGCGGTGTGTTGTTGTGATGGTGAGGTGCGTTGGTTGTTGTGATGGTGAGGTGCGTTGTGTTGTTGTGATGGTGAGGTGCGGTGTGTTGTTGTGATGGTGAGGTGCGTTGTGTTGTTGTGATGGTGAGGTGCGTTGTGTTGCTGTGATGGTGAGGTGCGGTGTGTTGTTGTGATGGTGAGGTGCGTTGTGTTGTTGTGATGGTGAGGTGCGTTGGTTGTTGTGATGGTGAGGTGCGTTGGTTGTTGTGATGGTGAGGTGCGTTGTGTTGCTGTGATGGTGAGGTGCGTTGTGTTGGTGTGATGGTGAGGTGCGTTGTGTTGGTGTGATGGTGAGGTGCGGTGTGTTGTTGTGATGGTGAGGTGCGGTGTGTTGTTGTGATGGTGAGGTGCGGTGTGTTGTTGTGATGGTGAGGTGTGGTGTGTTGTTGTGATGGTGAGGTGCGTTGTGTTGTTGTGATGGTGAGGTGCGTTGGTTGTTGTGATGGTGAGGTGCGTTGTGTTGCTGTGATGGTGAGGTGCGGTGTGTTGTTGTGATGGTGAGGTGCGTTGTGTTGTTGTGATGGTGAGGTGCGGTGTGTTGTTGTGATGGTGAGGTGCGTTGTGTTGTTGTGATGGTGGGGTGCGGTGTGTTGTTGTGATGGTGGGGTGCGTTGTGTTGTTGTGATGGTGAGGTGCGTTGTGTTGTTGTGATGGTGAGGTGCGTTGTGTTGTTGTGATGATGAGGTGCGTTGTGATGGTGAGGTGCGTTGTGTTGTTGTGATGGTGAGGTGCGTTGGTTGTTGTGATGGTGAGGTGCGTTGTGTTGTGATGGTGAGGTGCGTTGGTTGTTGTGATGGTGAGGTGCGTTGTGTTGCTGTGATGGTGAGGTGCGTTGTGTTGCTGTGATGGTGAGGTGCGTTGTGTTGCTGTGATGGTGAGGTGCGTTGTGATGGTGAGGTGCGTTGTGTTGTTGTGATGGTGAGGTGCGTTGTGTTGTTGTGATGGTGAGGTGCGTTGGTTGTTGTGATGGTGGGGTGCGTTGTGTTGTTGTGATGGTGAGGTGCGTTGTGTTGCTGTGATGGTGAGGTTCGTTGTGTTGCTGTGATGGTGAGGTGCGGTGTGTTGTTGTGATGGTGAGGTGCGTTGGTTGTTGTGATGGTGAGGTGCGTTGTGTTGCTGTGATGGTGAGGTGCGGTGTGTTGTTGTGATGGTGAGGTGCGGTGTGTTGTTGTGATGGTGAGGTGCGTTGTGTTGTTGTGATGGTGAGGTGCGTTGGTTGTTGTGATGGTGAGGTGCGTTGTGTTGCTGTGATGGTGAGGTGCGGTGTGTTGTTGTGATGGTGAGGTGCGTTGTGTTGTTGTGATGGTGAGGTGCGTTGGTTGTTGTGATGGTGAGGTGCGTTGTGTTGCTGTGATGGTGAGGTGCGTTGTGTTGCTGTGATGGTGAGGTGCGTTGGTTGTTGTGATGGTGAGGTGCGTTGTGTTGCTGTGATGGTGAGGTGCGGTGTGTTGTTGTGATGGTGAGGTGCGTTGTGTTTTTGTGATGGTGAGGTGCGTTGGTTGTTGTGATGGTGAGGTGCGTTGTGTTGCTGTGATGGTGAGGTGCGTTGTGTTGCTGTGATGGTGAGGTGCGGTGTGTTGTTGTGATGGTGAGGTGCGTTGGTTGTTGTGATGGTGAGGTGCGTTGTGTTGCTGTGATGGTGAGGTGCGTTGTGTTGCTGTGATGGTGAGGTGCGTTGTGTTGCTGTGATGGTGAGGTGCGGTGTGTTGTTGTGATGGTGAGGTGCGGTGTGTTGTTGTGATGGTGAGGTGCGTTGGTTGTTGTGATGGTGAGGTGCGTTGTGTTGCTGTGATGGTGAGGTGCGTTGTGTTGCTGTGATGGTGAGGTGCGTTGGTTGTTGTGATGGTGAGGTGCGTTGGTTGTTGTGATGGTGAGGTGCGTTGTGTTGCTGTGATGATGCGGTGCGTTGATTGTTGTGATGGAGAGGTGCGGTGTGTTTTGGACTCCTCTCTGCAGGAGACAGATGGATGATTTTTGTGTGGCAGCTGTCTAAGTGTCCTTTTGGCTTTTAAGACAACCTCGCTACAACAACACTGGGATTGACATTCAGCTCTCTCTCTCTCTCTCTCTCTCTCTTTCTCTCTCTCTCTCTCTGTCTTATTCTTTCCCTCCATCTGCCTCTTATTGTTGTCTATCTCTCTCTAAAAATCTCTTCTGTCCGTTCCCCTTTGTCTCTTTTTGTTACCCCTTCCTTCAGTCTTGCGCTCTCTCTCTCTCTCTCTCTCTCTCTCTCTCTCTCTCTCTCTCTCTCTCATGGTCAGTGGTTTCCAGGGCTGCAGCCCTAATGTAATGTCAGTGAGACGGATGCCAGAGAAATGACTGATGCTGTTGTGTTAAAATGCAGTCAGTGTGTGTTCTGCAGCGGTAGCAGTAACACTCACCGTCTCACCCTGGGTTTCTCCTCGTTTCTCTTTGAAGACTGATGTTTTCTGAGCATTTACATGCAGCAGTTTATAAAAAAACAAGGGTCCACAGGAAAGCAGAGGATATGGAAAGAGAGAGGTCTGTCTACAAACATGATTCTTTGGGAAAGACCCATTTGTTTAACTCAATGAAAACTGCAAACTGCTCTAGAGAGGTTTTATTAAAACATTAATTTCACATGTGGGGGACCCGCTGTATGGAGCAGAAATTGGTGCCAGATGGGCTCCAGACCCAAGGCAAAGCCTGATCTGAATGAAGTGCACACAGAATGAATAAATAAATGAATGAGTGAATGAATGAAAATCTGTGTGTAAACTTTTGTCAGTATGCTGGTAGAGAGACAGAGAGGAACAGGGAGGGAGAGAGAGAGAGAGACAGAGAGAGAGAGAGAGAGAGACAGAGAGAGAGTATACAGTATACAGATTGTCTGTGTGAGCCCAATGGGACAACCTTGGATTCCTGTGAGAGAAACCCTCTGCTTCAATAACTCAGGAGTCAGGTGGAGTCCGGACACTCATCTCTCAGCGGAGCTCGACTGCTTCTGTCTGTTCAGGTCAAACTTAAATATAAAGCTGTCTATTTATCACACACACCTCATCATGAGAGCCTGATGTCACTGTGACTTAGAGCCACACTGTGTTGTCTGAGAGTGTGGAGACTTAATTAAAGAAGACGTAACACACCCAACCCTGTGTCCACTCTCTGTCCACTCTGTGAGACACTCCTCCCTCGTTGGTCCACCTTGTAGATGTAGAGTCAGAGACAGTAGCTCATCTGTCGCTGCACAGTGTGTGTCGCTCGTCCTCTAGTCCTTCATCAGTGACACAGGACGCTGTCGGCTGGATGTTTTTGGTCGGTGGACTGTTCTCAGTTCAGACACTGAGGGGTTTAAAAACTCCAGCAGCACTGCTGTGTCTGATCCACTCTACACCAGCACAACACACACTAACACACCACCACCACGTCAGTGTCACTGCAGCGCTGAGAATGATGGAACAGGGGGGAAGGGGGGTAATAAAGTGGACAGTGAGCACAGTCTGCTCTGTGTATGAACAGGTTGTGCCAGTAGTTATGAAGGGTTTATGTAGCTTTATTAATGCTGTCATTCCTATAAAGGTTTAATGCGCTGGCGTCAGTGCTGTACTCTGGTGGGCTCCAGTCTGATTCATTAACGGTTGGAGGGGCTCCAGTTATTGATGCACACACCTGATTCAGCTCATTACTGTCGCGCTTGATGATGTTTGCCTCCTCATTTGAATCACCTCCATTGTTCCTCAGGTGTGGGAGCGGGGAGAAATAAAAACATCGGCGCCACTCAGACCATTCTGGGAGACGATTGGCTCATGATTCGTCTTTGATGACAGAATCTCTCCGGCTGTTTTCCCAGTGCGCTGCATTTTGTAGATCATGAAATGGCACTAATTGTCACTTAAAAACCAAGTGGAATGGTGCTTAATCGCTCTGGGGTAGATATCGTAGTGGGGTTTAATCACCATGCAGAAGCTTGTGGGGTTTAATTGCCCCATGGTAGCTCGAGGAGCGGACAGTAGTTTGAGGAGTGGGTGTTGCAAGGTATAGTCACCCCATGGCAGCGCTTGAGGAGCAGGCACAACATGGTTTAATTGCCCCATGGTTTGTGCAGAGGGTATTGCCAGGTTTATTTGCCCCAATTTCGCTTGAGGAGTGGGCATTGGAAGGTTTCATTGCCCTGCTGGAGCTTGGGGAGTGTCAGAGCTTGATTTTTTTTTACCTGACGTAGGTTGAAGAAGAGGTACTGCAAGGTTTAATTCCCCTGCTATAGCTCTGAGAGAGGGCAGTTTTATTGGGCCATGGTAGCTTGAGTATAGAGTATTGCAAGGTTTAATTGCCCCACGGTAGCTCAAGGATCGGGCAAAGCATGGTTTAAATACTTCACGGTTTGAGGAGATGGTATTGCCAGGTTTATATGCCCCAATTTAGCTCGAGGAGTGGGCAGAGCCTGATTTTTCCTTATATAATATAGCTTGAAGAAGGGGTACTGCAAGGTTTAATTGCCATAGAAGAGGGGGAAAGTGGTTTAATTGAGCCTTGGTAGCTTAAGGAGTGGGTATTGCAAGGTTAAATTACCCCCAGAAGCTTGAGGAGTTCCTGTAGCATTTTTTTTAAATGAACACCTAAGGCAATGTTATGAGGCGGGAGGCGAAGACACAAAAACAAGGTGATCTTATGAAGGAAAACAGAGAACGCAATTGTTCCAGCTCGGATACAGAGGCAAAGCCAGATAAAGACAGCAGGAACGCGCTGAGTATAAACACAGTGACAGACTCATTACCCACAAACACCTCCGAGAAGAACGAAGGGGGAGGAGCAGAGAATCAGAGCCATGACGGAGAACCCGAACCAAAAAGCATTAGACACAAGGACTTACTCGCACACATCGCTCCACCTTAAAAGATACAGTCACTTCTTACTCACACACACACCGCTCCACCTTAAAAGATACAGTCGCTTCTTACTCACACACACCGCTCCACCTTAAAAGATAGTCGCTTCTTACTCACACACACCGCTCCACCTTAAAAGATACAGTCGCTTCTTACTCACACACACCGCTCCACCTTAAAAGATACAGTCGCTTCTTACTCACACACATACCGCTCCACCTTAAAAGATACAGTCGCTTCTTACTCAAACACACCGCTCCACCTTAAAAGATACAGTCGCTTCTTACTCACACGCACTGCTCCACCTTAAAAGACCCAGCGCTTAGAACTGCGTTTTCCCAAAATTGTTGACATTCCCTTTAAGACTGAAGCTGTTAATAATGGATATTCAAATACACAATGAACAAATCAAAGCAAGTGATTAGCAAGCTACATTTAAAGCAAGTTATTGCTGTCTTTAACAGAGAGCCAGTGAAGATCCTGCGGAACAGGTGTAACATGGTCATGTCTGTGAGTGTGAGTGAGAAGCCAAGCAGCAGAGTTCTGAACCATTTGGAGCTTATGGACAGAAGAAGAGCAAAGGCTGGTCAGCAAGGACTTACAGTAGTGGAGGCTCCTGGGAATAAATGGCGTAAATGAGGAGTTCAGCGGCAGACTGAGTAGGGGATCGTCGTATCTTAGCCAGAGTTTTTACCAGAGTTTACGTGGGCTGTGAATGAGAGTAGAATCGAGGAGGACACTCAGATTTCAGACAGAAGTAGAAGGTGAAATCTCTACATCACTGCGGTTGAGAGAGAAAGGAGGAGTTTGGTTCAGAACTGACTTAGTTCCAATCAGGAGGAGCTCAGTCTTAACGCATGAGGAAGTTTTGCTTCACCCAGCTGTTGATCTCTACTAAGCAGTTTTTTATTTGAGCAGTGGGTGGATCAGTGAAAGAACTGGTGCTCAGTTAGATCTGGGTATCATCCACATAACAATGAAAGTTTATGTTAAAATGAAGCAATGGCCAAGAGGAAGCATATATATAAAGAAAAGAAGAGGTCCTTGGACTGAACCTTGTGGGACCCCTTGTGTAATCACAGAGGTGGAGGAGGTATGGCCACAGAGTTTTAAGTTCAAGCATAGGTTAGTGCATTAGTGACAGCACTAAAATATATCCTTAATTTATTTTAAAATGTTCTCGGACTCACTTTGGCTGCATCTCAGTCCAGTGAGTGCTGTAATGTAGGGGAACGCTGCCAGAGGAATTATACTATTGCTCCTTTAAAACGTCAAAAATCTCTTCCTGAGGAACTCAGTTCTTGTCAGTACTACTGTGAAACTCAGAACACTTCGTCCTTCTCTCAGCCCCGGAGTTGAGCGCTGCTCTAGTTCGTCTCACACTCTTTCTCTTGAGTTCTCGAGAGCCGTGCCAGGCACTGAGGTTGTGTTTTCTTCTCCTCTGGGTTCTGTATGAAGTGTTGGACAGCGGTGTTGGACGCTGGATGTGTTTCTGTTAATGGGGTCATCAGCAGCAGCTGCTGGAGCTCAGTGTAAACACGGCTCTTTGTGCTTCTCAGGTTTTATCAGGTGTCTCATTAGGACGTCTTCCAGATGTTCCCTGGGCTCAGTGTTTAGAGAGCATCTTCATGGTCTGGGTCTTTAAGCAGAGATGCGTAGTAACAAGTTACATTCAGGCAAGGACGAGGAACCATGATTATGAAAGCGATTTGTTTTTCTATGAAATGCAGCTTAACCAGTTTATGCTCCACAGGGCGGGTCTCCCACACTGAGGCGGCTTTATTTAAAATATAGTCTCTGGGCTACAAATGAGAAAGAGTTGATATAAAACAACACACAGTATGTTAAATGCAGCAAAACAGACACAACAACAAAATTAACACGTTAACGTGCGTTAGACACACAGGAATTTAACATATTATTTCTTTATGATATTTTAGCATTTGAGCCAAATTTGAGGAAAACATTCTCGCAAAATTCATGTTTTACTGATTCCAGTGACGTATTACTGATTCAAGTTCAGACAGCGTAGTTGCTGTTGAGTTCAGAACATTGTATTTTACTTACGCTGAAATATCATAGGGCAGTGTCTCTGTCACAGCTCCAGGGGCCTGGAGGTTGTTGGTTCGAGTCCTGCTCCAGGTGACTGTCTGTGAGGAGTGTGGTGTGTTGTCCCTGTGTCTGCGTGGGTTTCCTCCAGGTGACTGTCTGTGAAGAGTGTGGTGTGTTCTCCCTGTGTCTGCGTGGGTTTCCTCCGGGTGACTGTCTGTGAGGAGTGTGGTGTGTTCTCCCTGTGTCTGCGTGGGTTTCCTCCGGGTGACTGTCTGTGAGGAGTGTGGTGTGTTCTCCCTGTGTCTGCGTGGGTTTCCTCCGGGTGACTGTCTGTGAGGAGTGAGGTGTGTTCTCCCTGTGTCTGCGTGGGTTTCCTCTGGGTGACTGTCTGTGAGGAGTGTGGTGTGTTCTCCCTGTGTCTGCGTGGGTTTCCTCCGGGTGACTGTCTGTGAGGAGTGTGGTGTGTTCTCCCTGTGTCTGCGTGGGTTTCCTCCGGGTGACTGTCTGTGAGGAGTGTGGTGTGTTCTCCCTGTGTCTGCGTGGGTTTCCTCCGGGTGACTGTCTGTGAGGAGTGCGGTGTGGGCGGCAGCCCACGTATCATTGTACTTGTTTTATTCCTCTAGGTTTGAGCCACGCACTGCTCCGTGTTTTTAAGTTTCTCTCCCTTAAACTTTTACTCAAAAAAATGTAATAAAAAAAAATCACCAAAATTGTATATTTACATTTCCCACTGCACATTTATCTTCCTCCCAGAAACACAAACAGAGAACTGGCATTTTAACTCATTGTTGTGATTACATTTTTAAATGAATAGACACTAAAAATAGTTTTTCCATTGTTTCAATCTTGCACTGATTCTATGATTCTATTTACATATAAAATCCAATATTTAAACGTAACGGTTATATAAGAGTTTTATAAAGGGACAGTGAGATTAATTCTGATTAATCTCAACAAATAGTGTAAATGTTTACTTAAGTTTTTTTATTGATTGACAGCAGTAGTATTTTATTCTCCACAGTTGTATAATGAAAGATTACAGAGATCCCCCTCACCTTCTGGAGAAGAGAATGTAATGAACCTTTAGGGAACACAACTGGACTCTAACACCACTGCTGTACCTTTAAAGATACACTACACTGTTTGGAGCTTCAATGACAGTAATGTACCTTTAATTCTGAGAGTGTAAATGTGGAAGGTCTGTGTCCTCAACAAACTTTTGTCACAATTTACTGAGATTTCACCACACATTCCAGACTTTAAGATCCTTTAAACATCTCTCTCTCTCTCTCTCTCTCTCTCTCTCTCTCACTCTCTCTGTCACTCTCTCTCTCTCTCTCACTCTCTCTGTCACTCTCTCTCTCTCTCTCTCTCTCTCTCTGTCTCTCTCTCTCTCTCTCTCTCTCTGTCTGTCACTCTCTCTCTCTCTCTCTCTCTCTCTCTCTCTCTCTCTCCCCTGTTTAATATCACCCTCCGTCTCTTAGACCTCTTAGACACAGTCCACATTTAGCTCCTCATAAAGAGTGTCAGAAAGTGTCAGTCTCTTCACAGACTCTGTCACGGTGTTGAGATGATGATGATGATGATGATGAAGTGACTGAAATGTGACACAGACTCTGATGAACGTATGAACGGATCTTGATGTCAGTAACGCTCATTATCACACGCGGGTGAGACGCGCTCAGACTGTTCCTGTGGCTCTGGTGCAAAAGAATGATTTTTACAATGAAAAGTTTATTTATTATTTACACCTGGACACACACACACACACACACACACACCTGGACACACACACACACACACACACACAGGATAGTTTCACACACTCACCCAGTCGCGCGCACACACACACACACACACACACACACACACACACCTGTGGACAGTTTCACACACTCACCCAGTCGCGCGCACACACACACACACACACACACACACACACACACACACACACCTGTGGACAGTTTCACACACTCACCCAGTCGCGCGCGCACACACACACACACACACACACACACACACCTGTGGACAGTTTCACACACTCACCCAGTCACTCACACACTAACCCTGTCACGCACACACACACACACACACACACCTGTGGACAGTTTCACACACTCACCCAGTCACTCACACACTCACCCAGTCGCACACACACACACACACACACGGGATAGTTTCACACACTCACCCAGTCGCGCACACACACACACCTGTGGATAGTTTCACACAGTCACACACACACACACACACACACACACACCTGTGGACAGTTTCACACACTCACCCAGTCGCGCGCACACACACACACACACACACACACACACACACACACACACACACACACACCTGTGGACAGTTTCACACACTCACCCAGTCGTGCACACACACACACACACTCACCCAGTCACTCACACACTCACCCAGTCGCACACACACACACACACGAGATAGTTTCACACACTCACCCAGTCGCGCACACACACACACACACACACACACACCTGTGGATAGTTTCACACATTCACACAGTCACACGCACACACTCACCTAGTCACTCACACAGTCACACACACACACACACACACCTGTAACCACTCCACCACCCAGCAGTGTGTTTGGCCTGGGGACTGTATATGGTTAATGATGTTGGAACATTGTTGTAAGAATTTGATGGCACTCAGCCACTAGAACATTAGTGAGATCAGGTGCTGAGGGCGATGACTGGCTCTGGATCACAAACCTGATGTGTTTATTAATGAACCTCTGTTGGGAGACACTCCTCGTGACTCAGAAACCCATCTGCTTCCTGAAACATTCAGTGCTCTGCCTGCGCAGACGATTGGGACTCCACGCCCATCTGCGTATTCACACCAGGAGACGGTCTACTCCTTACTGGGGGAGGGTTCTGTAGCAGGCCGTCCACGAGAACTCTCATGGCTTATGGCCAGTCACTGCAGCGCTGAGAATGATCCACCACCACATTACACCTGCTCTGTGGGGGTCCTGAGCGCTGAGGAACAGGGAGGGAAAGAGGGTAATAAAGTATGCAGAGCTACAGATGGACTACAGTGTGTTAATGTGGATCTACAGAGTGACCGGAGTGGACAGTGGAGTAGAGAGAGTGGACGGTGTGTGTAGAAGTATGTTTTCGCTCGTCAGAATATCAGAAGTTAGTCATTGTTCTACAGAAATGGACAATGTCCATCATGTCCTTGACCACAGTAACAAAAAGTATCAGATTAGTGACACAATATGGTCACGTTGTCCACTTGAGCACCGCACTGAGGTTTACTGTCCACTCTGCTCCAAACACCAGCGCTAAATATAGCCCCAGAAATGCAAGATTTATAATGTCAGCGCTGCGAGAGGCTGTTTGCCCAGTGTGAAGATCTTCAGCTTCTCTTTGGTTTAATTCCAGCAATAGCTGCAGTTACCTAACCACCACATGCAGGAATACAAACCACCCTGCCTGCTGACCCATGACCCCTCCTGCTGGAACGACTCACTGCTCAAATGTGGCTCATCTACGTCTCAGGAGGGCAGAAAGGAAACGGAAAGGAGAGGCTTTTGTCCAGATTAAGATGATGATGATGAGGTCAGATCCAGAAGGCATTCCTGGACTCTTGCTCTCAGGAGAAATATTTGAGCAGCAGGAGAAACAAGCTAAAGTCTCCACTGTCTCTTCATATAACCTCAGTGTCATCCAGGAGACACTACAGAGATATTAAAGGGGAACTAGTATGAGTGGTGCCAGCAGCAGTAATAGTAGTTCTAGAAGTTGTAGGAATAGTGGTAGTAGTGTCACTAATGGTATGAAAAGTAGCAGCAGTAACACTAATACGTTTAGTAGTAGTAGTGCAGTGTTGTAGCAGTGTTTTGGTGCTTTTGCCCTGCGGGGTTCCCACTCGACTCGACTCATCTGTTCCCCTCCTCCACCAGGTGAATCAGGTCCTGGTTCTGGAAGCGGGTTCTTGTTTAGTGGCTGTTCTCTCGTGGTGCAGAGCGAGTCGAGTAGGGACTAAACCGTGGCGTGTAAACCTTGCAGAGCGCTGATCGTCCAGAGAGAGTCGTCACTCTACGCCACGCAACGCAGACGACCAGCACCAACTCTCCATCTGTAAAATCTCCAGCTGCAGCAGAGATCACGTTTGTTTTTATCCGACTCACGACGGCAGCTTGTAAAATTACACCGTGGTCTTTTGAAGAGGTTCAAACGCTCCTCGGATCGGTGGCCGACGAAAGAATCCAGCGAGAGCTGGACGCTGCAACAAGGAAGGAACAAACTCTACTGATCTGTCTGAACTGATGACGGAGCTGTGTTCAGTCCCAAACAACAACAACACGCCGATACACCATGAGTACACACCGCTTAACGTTACCGCCGCCGTTGTTGAGGTTTCCAATGTCCACTGTTCCCCTCAGAGACGGGGTTAGAGACGACACCAGGTACATTTCGGGGAGGAACCTTTGTAATAGAAAACCAACCAGGGACCAATAAAGAGAGTAGAGAATGTATTCACAGAAATAGCACTTAATGTCCATACTAGCCGCAGTTATGATAATATTTGTAAGTTCAGTGTAAAGCCAGTGATCTCGGTCCTGAATCAGAGCCCTGCTGTGACTGTGTGTCTCTCTGAAAAGTGCAGAGAAGTTTTCCCGACTCACAGCTCCTCTCCGTGATGTTTGCATTAGTCTGAGTCCATTAAGGCGCGCTGCTAAGTGCCCGCGAGGCTTTATCGGGGTTAAACAGGTCTTTGACGGGTCATTTTTTGGGTTGACAGTTTTGACAGGCGGTCGTTTGTTGGAGAGAAGCTACTCCGCCAAACACAAACACACCACCGAGCGAGGCCTCGCTCAGGAATATCAAACATAAACTAAAAGAGCCTCCTGACACACAATGTCCAGCACATGTTTTACTGCCCTGACGTAAACACAGATTAATATACTGCGAGGTGGCACAAGGGTCACACATCAGAACCAGCACAGTGTTGTGAAACAGTCAGAGACCACTGTCTGTTTATTTTGATGCTGATTTGGAAAGACAGCAGGAAACAATGCAGAAAAAGACAGAACCTTTTGTGTGTTTACACTTCTTCAAAGATGTACATAAACATCTTTATGACATCGTCATGTCAGGCATAATTTAACTGGACTCGGGGGCAGCGTTATACCAAGGAAGTATATACACAAGCAAAGAAGGAGTTGTGTGTCAGGTACACTGTTGTTTGCTAAAGGTATGGAGAGTGTAAGGCCTAGTTGCCTCGTACCATGCCTGAGCACGATTGCCCCGTCCTCACTCCCGCAGTGGTCTGCGTTCACACTCTGTTTAAGCACACTTCTGTCATCAGACTGTGGCTTTTATTTGGCACACTGAAGTTTAGTACACGGCATATTCATGGGTTGCAGTGACGTAATGTTCTTGGCGTGGGCACCATACTGGGGACCAATTGTCTGATTTCAGAGTGCAGCACTAATGTAAACGAATGGGAAAGACGGATACATTTATGTCGTACACAGCTCCTCTCCCTGCACTGGAGAGAGTCTCACAGCACTCAGAAGCACAGAAAACCCACATCCTCTCTGTGTTGGTGGTAAAGGATCACACTGTGTTGTATAATAAAGGAGAAAAAGACTGTTATCCTCTGTTAGCCACATTAGCATTTTCTTCATAGGATCTAATGTAAAAAGGTTAGCGTCTCTCTGCTCTTCTGTTCTCGTCTGAAAGTGGGAGTGATCAGTCAGAAACATTTCCATGGCCGCCGTGAAGCCGAGGCCAAATCCCAAACGTCTCCCTACACCCTCCGTAGGGCACAGTGTGGGTCATAAAAAAGAGGTTTCTGCACTCTGTGGTGCGCTGTATGTTGAACATATTTTTATTGATTCATAAGGTTCAGGTTGTCAAATTTGGATTTAATTACTGTTTGTATAATTAGTTTATTATCTGTGATGTGCACTATGTAGGGAGTATGGCGCTGCTTTGGGACGCAGCT
The DNA here is from genome assembly GCF_029633855.1 of Hoplias malabaricus. Classification (NCBI taxonomy): domain Eukaryota; kingdom Metazoa; phylum Chordata; class Actinopteri; order Characiformes; family Erythrinidae; genus Hoplias; species Hoplias malabaricus. Next base: position 3,637,805 of record NC_089802.1, read on the forward strand.
GGAGCTCCTCTAACTGAGTGACACAGACGAACAGAGCTCTGTTTACAAACGTGATGTGAATAAATGGGTCAGGGATCAATACTTATATCTCCTTCATTTTAACGTCTAAATGAGAATAAATGTGTCGACAGAAACAATAAAACAATTTAAATATCAGAGTCTTTATTTGAGTAATGAGTAGGTCCCCAATATGGCGGCTATTCTGTACTGTGATGTCAGCTGCAGCCCATGAATAGACGTATGATCTGCTTCCCTTCAAGAGCCGTAACTCCCGTCTCTGTTGCCTGTGTCTATGATTATGGGAAAATCTCTCACCCTTATGACCTCCCGTGGTGGGAAATGGCCTTTCATACTTCATGGACACTCAAACACACAGGTCAGAATGTACATGCCTACGTTTCACATGAGCTAGCAGGGGTTACAGTAGTGAGATCCTGATTTTATCCCTGTGCGGCCCAGTCCGGGTGGTGCCAGTCAATCTCCGCAGAGCCCTGTGGTATTTGGCTTGTAGCTGTTTGACTTCTCTGATTAAGGGTCTGAGAAAAGGACCTTTTGATGCAGACTTCAGTGATGTAGCCTTGGAAACTTCAGAGCTGAGTGTTACAAATGTATGCGCTGGATAAGGATGGTGGTATTGACGTGGCTGATCCTGTAGAGCGAGATTAGCTGGAGTTCTGCAGAGCAGTGGGGGTTCAGGTTTAGAGTCGGCACAGTTCGTTTGTTCATGACATTTAATCTCTTTCATAATGTCCCGTTCAGTTCTAAGTCCCTGTTGTGTATGCACATACTGAAAAATCACTACTATACGGACTACACCAATCAGCCATAACATTACAGCCACCACGTCAGTGTCACTGCAACGCTGAGAATGATCCACCAACACCACTGCGCTGTGGGGTCCTGACTATATCCAGAGCCACTGATGGTCTACAGTGACCGGAGTGGACAGTGAATGTAGAAACAAGGAAGTGGCTTTAATGTTATGGCTGATTTGTGTGTGTATCAAGCGTCCAAAAATTTAAACGTGTGTAGATCCAGTGTTTTCCGTGTTGTTTCCTGTCACTGTATAAGAGCAGGGGTCCAGTCTTTGGAGTCAGAAAAGGGTCAAAGATTTTCAGAGCTTCATTCATTCATTGTCTGTAACCCTTAACCAGTTCAGGGCGGCGGTGGGTCACTGGGCGCAAGGCAGGAACACACCCTGGAGGGGGCGCCAGTCCTTCACATGGCGACATACACTCACACATTCACTCACACCTACGGACACTTTTGAGTCTCCAATCCACCTACCAACTCCACCTACGTGTGTTTTTGGAGCGTGGGAGGAAACAGGAGCACCCGGAGGAAACCCACACAGACACAGGGAGAACACACCAAACACCAAATTACGATTAATGAGGATTATTCTGTTGTTGTTTGTCTCACAGTTCCCTGACGAGGCTCGTGCTGTAAACACACTCCAGTGTTAAAGGTGGGGTGTGTGTTTCTGATGCGGCCGGGAGCTCCGTCTCTGCGTCTGAGCCATGCTCTGTTCGTATTCGTTGTGTGATTGTGCTCAGTGTGAAACAGACCGGGGGATTCACTTTGGTCTGAAACTGGTTTTTCTCAGTGTTTACATTTGACTTCTTTATGTTCGGTGTCTTCACTAAAGTCAGAACACGTCCAAACCACAGACGCAGCGTTTCTCTTTGGTACGAGCCGCTCCAGTCGCTCGGTCCGCCTCCGTGTTTAGGTTCTCCTGCGTGTGGCAGATTGGACGGGGCAGGGTCGTGTGACTACAGCGCAGTGGTGTGGGTTTAAAGGGACGGTACATGAACACACAGAGAGGACATTAAACAAAAGAAAAAAAGATTTAATTGATAGAGGAAAGATTACATTGATTAGAAGTTTCAAATGTCAATTTTTATTAATTTTCAATTAATTGCAGAGCACTCCATAACTAATGAATACGACAGTCATGAATAAAAATGAGGAATAGTTTCTATTTGCTGTAGCACTGTGTTCTTGTATATTATATCTTTGCAGCCCTGAGGATGAAGCAGAATTTAGCAAAGGATTTAAAGGATTTAAATGTTTACTCTGTGGTTAACTGTTTTACCGTAATGAGTCGTAGGGCTCATTACTGCAGTCGTTCACACAGCACCATCGCACCATTTCACCAGTGAGAGGAAGGGAAGGAAAAGAAAAAAAGAAAAAAGCTCTGAGTGACTAATTACAGAAGAGCCTTGACTACGGAATACATTTAAAATATCAGCGAAAAACAAAGTTAGCATTGGCTCCTCGACTCGTCTGTTCCCCTCCTCCACCAGGTGAATCAGGTCCTGGTTCTGGAAGCCGACTCACGACGGCAGCTCGTAAAATGACGCCGTGGTCTTTTGAAGAGGTTCAAACGCTCCTTGGATCGGTGGCCGACGAAAGAATCCAGCGAGAGCTGGACGCTGCAACAAGGAAGGAACAAACTCTACTGATCTGTCTGAACTGATGACGGAGCTGTGTTCAGTCCCAAACAACAACAACAAGCCAATACACCATGAGTAAACACCGCTTAACGTTACCCCCGCCGTTGTTGTGGTTTCCAAAGCCCACTGTTCCCCTTAGAGACGGAATTTAGAGATGACACAGATACATTTCGGGGGGGAATGGGATTCATAGTGGAAAACCAGCCAGGGACCAATGGAGTAGAGTAGAGCACCATTTGATTCTGGGAAGTGGGTCCAGGAACATTATTATAAAGTTTGCCTAGAGACTTTGAGGATGTTTGATGTCTGGTGGCTTCCTCTCGCGCTGGAGACAATGGAGAATGTGCTTTGTGTCAGATTTAATGGTGTCTGCCTACAGTACGCTGTCTTTCATAAACAGAGGGAAAAAACTTTGTGCTTATTAACGGCAAAACTGTCAATCAGAACTCTGATGTCTCAGCAAATCCTTTTTCTGGGCACTTCTTTGCCCCCCCCTCCCCCACACACACACACACCTCATCGTCCTCCTCCCACTCCCCTCCAAATCGACCCCCCAGTACAAACGTCCCTCATTTCCATTTGAAAAGAGGAGAGGCACGTTGTCATGTGTTTGATGTGCATCTGGGTAATGCTCTTTAAATGAAGCACGCTAATCATCCAGAAGAGGTTCTGTTAATCGTCTCTCGTATAAAATCATGTAGCTTCACAACCCAGGGGCTGTTGTGGGGCCTGGAGTTCACTCACTCACTGTGTTTTTTCATACACTCACCCATTCATTTCTGTACATTTCTGCATTTCAGCGCTGTCCACCCATTCCTGCGATACACTGTCCACCTGGTCTCACATGTCCTCTCAGAGAAAGCAGGTAAACTGTGATCGGATGTGAAGAAGAAGAGAGCATTCTGTTCTTCAGCACACACACACACACACACACACACAGCTCCTGTGAGCTCCAAATCAAAACCTGACAAATTGAGTCTCACCTCATCCGGCGACCCACGGAAGGTCACGTTCTGGGAAAGAGAAACCCTGCTAGGACCGAAACAACGGAGGAATGGAGGAGAGGAGTCGCTGTCGTCACGGCAACAGAGTCAGGGATTCAAACGGCAAATCTCAAAGACCCTCTCCCGAGAGAAAATACACACTCTGTGTCCAACTGACTGTGCACACACAGTTTATGTAATCTCTGTAAGAAAGCATGGAACCAAACTGGGCTCTGGAGCAGCTGCACATGAGCCGAAGGTTGTTACCCACCATTTGAGCACTGAAATAATACTGAATCTCCATCCTGCGATCCAGAACACGTCCCCACTCTCGTTCCTGAAGGCAGTCCTCGCAGAGAGGCTTCAGGTGCCTCCAAGGAAATAAGTGCGTGACAATATGAAATGGGATCATCATCATCATCTTTTGCGCTTGTCCATTAAAATGGGATCAGGCTTTGGATATTAAGGGTGTTTTCACACTGGAGCATTTTTCCGGACCCGGTTCTTCTTGCTCTGTGGTTTCGGTTCATTTCATCAAGTATGAAAGGTGTTCTAGAGCTCGGTAGTGCTGAGTCCAGAGCACTCATCTCCTGTCCTGTTGAGATCTGGGCTCTGGGGTTCAGTTCTAATGGACTCGTATGCGGTCCGCTGCAGGTGTGGAAGCTCTTCACATGCAAAATGACTCCTTGTTTGCTGGGGTTTCTCAGCACCAAGAACGCAGAAAGAGTCTTGTGTTTTCTAGAAGGTGACTCTTGAGAAGGCGCCTCAGAGGAGCACTTGTGCCGCAGTGAATGATGGGATTTTCGGGTCTTTCTTGTTGACGAGTCATGAACCGAGGTGTCCTCATTACTTTGGGGGCGGCACGAGAACAGCACCCGGGGACTTTAACCGACTTTGACTGTTGGAACATGAAAGGTGACGTCACACGAGAACACGGGAATTAAAGAACACATCCAACCCCTGTTTGCGGGTGTTGCTGGTTTTTAGGGGCTCTTGTTTTCAGGGGGATCCTGTTTGAAGAAATGCCCTGCCTCTCAAAGGAACGGTTCCTCGCTGCTTCAGCGTTTGTTTTTTCAGAAATGAATGAAAAGCAGCAAATGGGTGAAGCCTCTTCCTGAACCTTTGTGAAACTACATGGAGAAAAGTGACGTATGGACAGTGGCGGATGCTGGTCTTTCAAGGAGGGGAAGCTCAATTTCAGCGTACATCATAAAATGTGTCGGTTTATTTATACGTAAATTCTACCCTCCGTTCCTTTTTAAGAAAATGATCTGTGACCCTGTCGTACCAACAAGGCGTCTTTTCCAGGGACTTGACTAGTGTCCTCTCAATGGCCAGCAGAGCTAGGCTGCTTAAACGGCCTTGGCCCATGTGAAGTGTGTCCGCCTGTGAGTGCTTTGTGACGGTGGAGGGGCTCAGCAGCACCCGCTGGACAGAAACTGTGATAGAAGTCAGAAAGTGTGATAGAAGTCAGTCTCCAAACACAAGCAGCTACAAAAAACCACCAGAAATAGAAGCTCGATTTGTCGCTAGTCGTTTTTAACAAAGAAAATGCCACTAAGAGATTTAAGAAAGTGTCCGGTTCAACTCAGAACAGAATGAAAATGTAATGCTCCCACGGATCTTTACACCAAAGGATCGCTGATTGGTTCATTTCGCTGTCAATCAAAAAGGGATTCAGCCTCAAGCAGATCATCCAATCATCATGCAGAAGCTGAGCGTCCGGGCCAGCCGAGGCCGGCCCACTGCCCCATAGACCCCCAGAGACGCTGAGCGTCCGATGGGCGGGACAAAGCCCAGCATTTATTCAATGGCTCGTCTCGTTTCACTGCACTTCGCAGCTTCGCTATTGAACTCTGTGGACGCTCAGCGTTCTCACTGTTTAAAGCACTGTGAGGCTGCGGATTGAGAAGAAAGCCGCGTCTTTACCAGTGATAAGAAGCTGATTCTGAACAAAAGTTGAGCGCGTTGTAGTGCATATTTATTCAATGACATGTACACACAACAGTATATATTTGATCACTTATTTTTTTTTACATTTTAGGGGAAGCTGAGCTACCCTTGCAGTCTTAGAGCAATCGCCTCTGCGTATGGAATTGCTCCGTCGAAGCACGGCTGGATGCAAACTAGAGAAAATGATCCCCTCTGGTAAACAAGAACTCAGGTGTTTGGGACAAGTGTGAAAAAGCCCTAAAAATGGAAATCACTGCTGTCCAAAGAAAAACCTCTTATCTCTGTTTTTGTGGATGTTTAGTTACTGCATCCTTTGAACACAGCAGCTGTCCTTCACTGTGTGTAAATCTCATGATGAATGACCAATAGAAACGCTCCAAAATGACACTGAATAACATCTGTTTACACTGACTTCCACTGAAAGTTAAGAAGGTCTTTTCCTCCTCCTTTAAAGGTATTGTTTTGGAGAAACGTGTTAGTCTTTGGAAAGAGAGGAAGTGCCTCAAATGTGTTGTGTAAAGTCTTCCCTGAAGAGCAGACACTGCTACCTCAGTGAAGAGAGGGACACCGTCCTCATTAACGCCCTTCGTTTCAGAGGAAATGTTGGACGAGCAGGTGTCCGCAGTGATTGGCTGAAGCGTGATTAGAATTGTAAATAGCTGTAGATAAGAGAGAAAGCGGAAGTCATTCCACCGTAAAGGTGTTAATTATCAGTTACTGTTATCAGCTCAGAAACGGAATATCAGTGCGTCCCCAAGAGAAAGAGACTCCCTGTGTGAACTTCTCCACTCAATTTCCAGACAGACATGATCTAACACACAGCAGCACAGACTGAACATCCTGCTCCCTGATGTCTGGACTCACAATCAATCACAATACTGACCAGTGTGAGCACAGACTGTTCTCCCTCTGTCTCTCTGCTGATAAAGACACTCTGGAAATCCCCTCCCACAGTGGAACACAGTTCTGTTTCTCACTGAAACATCTGTAACATTCTCCCCCTGTGTAAACAGCCCTGTTCAGAACGCCCGCTTTCAGCACCTGTTCCTTTAAATGATAATGAGCCGCTCGCTGTTCACCCCGAACCCGAGCGCACAGCAGTGAGGAGCGAGGAGCAGAAGCTCTGGTTTTTAGCCGTTTTCACTCTGTTCTCTTTCTTCTCCGTTTTTACTCAGTGCTCTTATTTCTGTTCAGTGCTCGTTGTGTCCATTTTGCTGAGTTCTTTGAGCTCTCACAGTAACGCGGGTCCAGTGCTGTGATTGGACAGACTCAGACGAGGGGGCGGGGCCATTCTAAAGTCTCTGCACTTGACGTCAGAAGCGGAGCAGAATCAGAACGACTCGTTTTATCCTGTGTTTCTGACTCAGGCGGCGCACAGAAAACTGACTGGTGTCTTGTTTCACAGTGTGTGGGTTGGTGGACTCCAGATCCACACTTTAACGTGAACATGAAACAATTAATAATGTGTTCTAACCTGAAAATATTTAAAGGTTTGTTGTAGATTTCTGAGGTGCACTCTCTGGGCATGGTGCATGCTGGGAGCTGTTTGGCATATCCCACCATACATGGAGCAAGGCCAAAGTTAAGAGGACCCCTATTCAGGGTCAGAAGACATTTATCTTTTTGCCACAGATAAAGCTGCAGTGAAGCCTGAAACGGAGTGAAGCTTCAAATGGAGTAACTAAACCTGACTCATTCTATTCAGGTCCTGTTCATGTTGTGTTCAGAAAGTGTGGCGTCAGGATGGAGTAGACAAGCAATCAGAGGTGGAGCACATCCCTCTGCTGTAATTATTCCTGCTCATTTCATCCCTGAGCAAAAGAAAACAAGCTCTGGTCTCATACGGGAAATTATCTGCTGCCAGGAGTAATTTACAGAGTGGGATTCTCTTTTTAAACACTGCATTCCCTAAACTTTGTGGACACCTGCTGCAGGGAGCTTTTCTCTTGTCTTAGTAACAGCCTCACATTTCTGGGAAGGCTTTACAGTAGAGGGATTATTGCTGTGAGATTTTGATGGCAGACCCTTGGGGTGCTTTTTCATTGCATGATCCTTGCCCTACCCACTCGACTCGATTCATCTGTTCCCCTCCTCCACCAGGTGAATCAGGTCCTGGTTCTGGAAGCGGGTTCTTGTTTAGTGGCTGTTCTCTCGTGGTTCAGAGCGAGTCGAGTAGGGACTAAACCGTGGCGTGTAAACCTTGCAGAGCGCTGATCGTCCAGAGAGAGTCGTCACTCTACGCCACGCGACGCAGACGACCAGCACCAACTCTCCATCTGTAAAATCTCCAGCTGCAGCAGAGATCACGTTTGTTTTTATCCGACTCACGACGGCAGCTCGTAAAATGACGCCGTGGTCTTTTGAAGAGGTTCGAACGCTCCTCGGATCGGTGGCCGACGAAAGAATCCAGCGAGAGCTGGACGCTGCAACAAGGAAGGAACAAACTCTACTGATCTGTCTGAACTGATGACGGAGCTGTGTTCAGTCCCAAACAACAACAACACGCCAGTACACCATGAGTAAACACCGCTTAACGTTACCGCCGCCGTTGTTGTGTTTTCCAAAGCCACAGGGTTAGAGACGACACCTGATACATTTCTGGGCGGAGCTGTGGGAGTGGAAAACCAACCAAGGACCAATCAGAGTAGAGTAATTTGTGCTACAAAAGGAACATGTTTGTTTAAAAGATGTGTGAGTGTAAAGAAACTTTTAAATGTTTAAGAAACTATCACTTGATCTTAACGTTCTTTACCAGTTTAAATTGAATAATAAAAATGGTTCTTTATGGAACCAAATGTGGTTCTTCCATGGCATCATTCAAAGAACCTTTTGTAGCACCTTTATTTTAAGAGTGTACAGTAGGTACCTTGCAGTTGAAAAGTGAGGTTTAACACCATTAAAATGCCATGCAGAAAAAGGGCGACACATTAATGTTGCCATGCTCTTAACAAGGGGTTTCTTATGTGTCAGTGATGGATGAAGGCTGAATATTCCCTGCTTCACACTGAAGTGTGTCCGCTGTAACTCAGGGCCCTAATGAGAGCTTGTCCAGCTCTGACACTGAAAGGCTGCAGCACTGTTCAGTTCAGTATTTACAGAGTTCACAGATCAACTACAATGAGCTAAAGTCAAAGACACCCATTAATTTAGTCTCCAGTCAAAACAAGTAAACAGCGTCATCAAATAAACACACTGTCACACGCCTCAGTGTTTCTTCTGCTCAGTCTTTACCTTTATTCACAGCCTCCATTCTCTTCAGGGACCTAAAGAAACCTGGAGCCACACCTCCAAAATTCAGTCTTCGAAGTTGGTTTGGCATTTTCTGATTCACATGAGCGGCACGGTGGCGCAGCAGGTAGTGTCGCAGTCACAGCTCCAGGCCTGGAGGTTGTGGGTTTGATTCCCGCTCCGGGTGACTGTCGGTGAGGAGTTTGGTGTGTTCTCCCTGTGTCTGCGTGGGTTTCCTCCGGGTGACTGTCGGTGAGGAGTGTGGTGTGTTCTCTCTGTGTCTGCGTGGGTTTCCTCCGGGTGCTCCGGTTTCCTCCCACAGTCCAAAAACACACGTTGGTAGGTGGATTGGCGACTCGAAAGTGTCAGTAGGTGTGAGTGTGTGCGTGATTGTGTGTGTGTGTGTGTCTGTGTTGCCCTGTGAAGGACTGGCGCCCCCTCCAGGATGTATTCCCGCCTTGCGCCCAATGATTCCAGGTAGGCTCTGACTGTTTAACTGAAGTTAAACTTCAGCCACATACAAACAACAATTAGTTTGTATCTTCAAATTCACCGTTCCACCTTAAAAGACGCAGAGCTTATGAACATAAACAAAGCAGAGAGCACATCAGTTCCCCAGGATTGTAGACATTGCCTTTATCGTCAGTGTGCAGCTGCCTGCGCTAGTGGAAATGAATACTGTGGTGAGAATAAGGAAGAGATATATGACTCTGTAAACTAAACTGTGTGTTGTGGTCCTCCAGGTCTGCAGAGTGAGGGTCCTGATCTAGGGTCAGTGCTGCTTTAGTCAGAAATGGATATTATGTTTCTTTAGTGTTGCTCAGAGACTAGTGGACATTAGCAAAGCCGCTCTGCTTCTCTGAATAATGAACAGCTTCTGAAACACAATTTACCACACACACATTTCCCCTCGGATCCTCCTCCTCCTCCTGCCAAACGATCTGGCACCCAGCTACTGCTGCTGATTTTACAAAATAAAAGCATACGGAGGACTTTTACAGCGCCACTCCAATGGCTTCACACACAGAGCTTCAAACAGATTCATTTAATTCAGTTACTGAGCAATAAGTGTTTATTAATCAGAAAGAAAACACATTCATTCTTTCTTTCTTTCTTTCTTTCTTTCTTTCTTTCTTTCTTAATATCTAAACACTTCCATCCTGTTCAGGTTCACAGTGGGTCCAAAGGCAAACCAGAATCACTGAGTTCAACAAACCCTGTACCGAACCTGGACAATATCACACAGGTGTGAGTGTGTGAGTGACTGGGTGAGTGACAGGGTGTGTGTGTGTGTGTGTGTGAGTGACTGGGTGAAAGGGTGAGTGTGTGAGTGACTGTGTGTGTGTGTGAGTGACTGGGTGAGTGTGTGAATCTGTCTACAGGTGTGTGTGTGTGTGTGTGTGAGTGACTGGGTGAGTGTGTGAAACTGTCCACAGTTGTGAGTGTGTGAGTGACTGGGTGAGTGTGTAAGTGACAGTGTGAGTGTGTGAGTGACTGGGTGAGTGTGTGAAACTGTCCACATGTGTGAATGTGTGAGTGACTGAGTGAGTGACAGGGTGTGTGTGTGAGTGACTGGGTGAGTGTGTGAAACTGTCCACAGGTGTGAGTGCGTGAATGACAGGGTGAGTGTGTGAGTGACAGGGTGAGTGTGTGAAACTGTCCACAGGTGTGAGTGCGTGAATGACAGGGTGAGTGTGTGAGTGACAGGGTGAGTGTGTGAGTGACTGGGTGTGTGTGTATGAGTGACTGTGTGAGTGTGTGAAACTCTCCACAGGTGTGAGTGTGTGAATGACAGGGTGTGTGTGTGAGTGACTGGATGAGTGTGTGAAACTGTCCACAGGTGTGAGTGAGTGACAGGGAGAATGTGTGAAACTGTCCACAGTGTGTGAGTGACAGGGTGAGTGTGTGAGTGACAGGGTGAGTGTGTGAAACTCTCCACAGGTGTGAGTGACAGGGTGAGTGTGTGAGTGACAGGGTGAGTGTGTGAAACTGTCCAGAGTGTGTGAGTGACAGGGTTAGTGTGTGAAACTGTCCACAGGTGTGAATGTGTGAGTGACTGAGTGAGTGACAGGGTGTGTGTGAGAGTGACTGAGTGAGTGTGTGAAACTGTCCACAGGTGTGTGAGTGACAGGGTGTGTGTGAGAGTGACTGAGTGAGTGTGTGAAACTGTCCACAGTGTGTGAGTGACAGGGTGAGTGTGTGAGTGACTGGGTGAGTGTGTGAAACTGTCCACAGTGTGTGAGTGACAGGGTGAGTGTGTGAAACTGTCCACAGGTGTGAATGTGTGAGTGACTGAGTGAGTGACAGGGTGTGTGTGAGAGTGACTGAGTGAGTGTGTGAAACTGTCCACAGGTGTGTGTGAGTGACAGGGAGAATGTGTGAAACTGTCCGCAGTGTGTGAGTGACAGGGTGAGTGTGTGAGTGACAGGGTGAGTGTGTGAAACTGTCCACAGGTGTGAGTATGTGAAACTGTCCACAGGTGTGTGTGAGTGTGTGAGTGACAGGGAGAATTTGTGAAACTGTCCACAGTGTGTGAGTGACTGGGTGATTGTGTGAGTGACAGGGTGAGTGTGTGAAACTGTCCACAGGTGTGTGTGAGTGACAGGGAGAATGTGTGAAACTGTCCACAGTGTGTGAGTGACTGAGTGAGTGTGTGGTTGTCCTTGCAGGGTGTTGTCTTATGCCCAGTGAATCTGGATAGGCTCTGGACCCGCCACAACACTGATTAAGATGAAATGGTTACAGAGGACGCATGAATGAATGGATGAATGAATAAATAAATGAACTTTTGTAAATCTGAGGCTGAAATAGTTGATTAGTTGATTCTAAACCTTACGCTTAACACAGAGCCTGAGGTGTGTGTCTGGATCATGACGGTCTCAGTGTGGTGTGTGATGTATACCTGCCGCACTGCATTATGGGAAATGATTTCCAACAGTATTCAGCTGTCACACGCAGAGCTGGGGATTCTGGGTAAATAAGGGACACGGAGCACTGTCTGAAATGAAAGCACATTTCTCCGCTGTGGAAGGAAGATAACTCATAACTCTGCCACTGACCGGCTTTATTTGTTTGTTCATCTGTTTATTTATATATTTGTTTATTTTGCAGAGAGTAAACAGGGAGCTCTGCGTTCCCTGAAGAGATATAGAGAAAAAGCCTCACATTTACTCCAGCTTTAGAGAGAAATAAACCCAAAGCTGCATAAAAACACAGACGCCCTTCTTCTCCTCGACTGAGGAGCGCTCAGACTCCATTGTTTTGAGCGTGTGATTGTTGTATTTCATTTTTTCCCAGTGCCATCTGAAGGAGAACAATTAATCTGTGCAGCTTTCACTTTATTAGAGGGAATTCTGCCCACAATAAACAAATAAAGCAGCATCGCCTTACGGAACCCACTGGAAAATACTGATAGTATCCCCCTCGTCTCCACAGTGGAACACAGTTCTGTTTCTTAATGAAACGTCTGTGACCTGCTTTGGTCCAAACCCCACGAGCCCCACAGCAGTGTTCTCCCCCTGTGTAAACAGCCCCTGTTCAGAACGCCCGCTTTCAGCACCTGTTCCTTTAAATGATAACGAGCCGCTCGCTGTTCACCCGGACCCCGAGCGCACAGCAGTGAGGAGCGAGGAGCAGAAGCTCTGGTTTTTAGCCGTTTTCACTCTGTTCTTTCTTCTCCGTTTTTACTCAGTGCTCTTATTTCTCCGCGCTCGTTGTGTCTGTTTTGCTGAGTTTAACCTCGTCTTTGCGCTCTCACATAAACGCGGGTCCAGCGCTGTGATTGGACAGACTCAGACGAGGGGGCGGGGCCATTCTAAAGTCTCTGCTCTTGACGTCAGAAGTGGAGCAGGATCAGAACGGCTCGTTTTATCCCGTGCTTCTGACTCAGGCAGCGCACAGAAAACCGACTGGTGGCTTGTTTCACAGTGTGTGGGTTGGTGGGCTCCAGATTCACACTTTAATGTGAACATGCACTGAACCAGGAAATGGTGCCTTGAACAAAACAGTTGCCCATTGTGCCCATCTGGGTGTGTAGGATGGCTCTCCCTCTCCCTCATTGCTCATCGCTGGCAAAATGTTAACTAACAAATGTGTTGAGCTCCTATGATGTTTTACATCCAGATTGCTCTGTCATTATCCCCCTAGCCAACTCTTGGCATTGGGCCTGATGAGCATAGGCCCATGTGCAGTTGCTCCAGCGCATCCGGCTTCATTCAGTGTTTTTCCTTGAAGATTAAAGGAGCTGTGTGCGCACAGATGAACATAATGTAACAACGAAGATCACACAGTATTCAGTTTATAAAGAATGTCTCCAAACACAGTGACCCTCCCTCGTGTTAACATCATCAACACTGCCACTGTAAACAAACTGAAACCAGTGTTAAATATTATGTTACACAGAGTCCCAGATAAACTGGAAGTGAAAGGAGGTCAGTGTCAGTGAACAACCACGAGCTGCAAGTCTTAGCTTTTATTTTAACCTTGAAATATAGGGGAAACAATGGATTGTAATGGAACAGTGTCGGTGAGTGATAAACAGATCCTTAAATACATTCATTCATTCATTGTCTGTAACCCCTATCCAGTTCAGGGCCTTCACAGGGCGACACACACTCACACATTCACTCATACAGTCATTGTGACCAGCAGGGCACGACTGTGGTCAATATTTTCTGTGAGCGAAAGTCCTGTGTTTTGTTTTTCAAGTATCGGGGGGTGGGGCTGTGATTGTGATGTCACAGTGGATGAGTGTTTGTTTGCTTCTGATTGGTGGAGCACTCCTGCGGCAGGATCAGTCGAGGTACGGGCTCTGGGGCGGTCAGTCCATTGTTCTGAGGAAAAAACTCTTGATTTGCGCATGTTATGTTGTGTCTCATATTTCTCGGAAATTCCTCGGAAGCATCTCTGGGAAACGATGAAGTTCTTCTCCGTGTCTGTTTGAATGGAAATGAAAAGAATGGTGGGAGGTCTCCTTTGACAAATTAATATTTTCTGTCCCCAAATGTTCAGTGTGTTTAAAACCCTTATCACCAGCGAACACATTCGCGCCGAGGAGCCGGACTGGACACTTTAAAAACAGGATTTAACTACAGGCTTTAATCAGGGAAGTGAATTAGTGCAGGAACATGGGCGCCCTTAATGTTCATTAGACTTGTCCTTCCTCCAACTCTGCGGCACACTTCTGACGACTGAAAAATGATGCAATACTTTCCAGTTCACGTTGACAGGTTGTTGCAGATCTTTTCAGGTGTTTGCAGTATTTAAAAATATTGTGTTTCGATTTTGGAAATCCGGAGCCTGAGCTCCTCCCTGTGGTGAACTGATCTAGCAGCTGACGTCATATTGAATGTAGTTAATGTCTGATATTTCTGGTCTTGAGAGTTTGTTAGTGTTTCTAGATGATTTTACCTGCCTTTAAGGAATAGTGTAAGAACTGGCTTGTGTTTTTTTATCTCCTGAGCACCCCCTACCTGCTGCTGAGTGTAATTTACGTTTACAGAACTGTTGTGAAATCAAGTCTCACACGCACCTCTCTATGGCGTCAAAATAGATTCTAAAGTTCTGAGAACCAAAAAACAGAATCCAAAACCAATAAATGTCATTTTGTAATTGAGAAAACTGTCATTAATTATTGTGGAAACCAGGAGGAAACCCACGCAGACACAGAGAGAACACACCACACTCCTCACAGACGGTCACCCGGAGGAAACCCACGCAGACACAGAGAGAACACACCACACTCCTCACAGACAGTCACCCGGAGGAAACCCACGCAGACACAGGGAGAACACACCACACTCCTCACAGACAGTCACCCGGAGGAAACCCATGCAGACACAGAGAGAACACACCACACTCCTCACAGACAGTCACCCGGAGGAAACCCACACAGACACAGGGAGAACACACCACACTCTTCACAGACAGTCACCCGGAGGAAACCCACGCAGACACAGAGAGAACACACCACACTCCTCACAGACGGTCACCCGGAGGAAACCCACGCAGACACAGGGAGAACACACCACACTCCTCACAGACAGTCACCCGGAGGAAACCCACGCAGACACAGGGAGAACACACCACACTCCTCACAGACAGTCACCCGGAGGAAACCCACGCAGACACAGGGAGAACACACCACACTCTTCACAGACAGTCACCCGGAGGAAACCCACGCAGACACAGAGAGAACACACCACACTCCTCACAGACAGTCACCCGGAGGAAACCCATGCAGACACAGGGAGAACACACCACACTCCTCACAGACAGTCACCTGGAGGAAACCCATGCAGACACAGAGAGAACACACCACACTCCTCACAGACAGTCACCTGGAGGAAACCCACGCAGACACAGGGAGAACACACCACACTCCTCACAGACAGTCACCTGGAGGAAACCCATGCAGACACAGAGAGAACACACCACACTCCTCACAGACAGTCACCTGGAGGAAACCCACGCAGACACAGGTAGAACACACCACACTCCTCACAGACAGTCACCCGGAGGAAACCCACGTAGACACAGGGAGAACACACCACACTCCTCACAGTCACCCGGAGGAAACCCACGCAGACACAGGGAGAACACACCACACTCCTCACAGACAGTCACCCGGAGCGGAACTCGAACCCACAACCTCCAGGACCCTAGAGCTGTGGCAGAGTACCTGCTGCTTCACCGTGACACCCCACTATATAATTGTAATATATTATGATTGCAGTCCATATCTGCTCCCCCCTCCCCTCTAAATCTACACACTGCACCTTTAACGTCTGTTGTGCAATGAAAGTGAAAACTGGGGTTCATTCATAAAGAAATGGCATAGATTTTTATCTGAGAACTGAAGCCTTAAACTTGTTAAACAGCCGGTGAATACGACACTTTCTCTGGAGACAAAATCACTTACGAAAAGTAAAATATGTTTCAAAACGTGTGAGTAATAGAACGACATTCTCACAACAGTCTCATGGTGTGAAATATTAAAGCTGTCGACTGCTTCCAAGATGTTTTCACTTGATAAGAGATCATTTATCACAGCGAGGTTCATGTGCATCTGAGGGGTGTTCTCTATTCGCCAAACTGCTCTGGTGAATTAATCTCGAAGCCCAGGGACGGTTTGGACACCGTGATTATGACTTGGAGCCTATCACAGGGTGATGTAGGCGTCTCTGTTTCTGTCCTCATGATGCAGGACTGCTGGTGCACGAGTCATCCTGTTAATCTTTTCATTTTAATGCTGTTATTTGTCCAGAATCCCATGCCTTTTCAGAGTTGAATTATTAGGTGCAGAAATACGTTTTAAATCGTTTAATTTGTAATAATTCACTGACCATACAGGACCCATTTTAATTCACTTTAATTGTCATTTCACAGATTTCACAGTGACTGTGTGTCGTATAAACATCACATTCAGATTTTATTCAATAAAAAAGAACCTAAAACTGAAGCCGTGTGAAAAGTGAAGAGTTTATTGGGTGCTGCGTTGGTTCTGAGCTCCATCAGGAAAAAGCTGCAGAAGACTGTGATGGGTTTGTTCTGTTCTTGGGGACAGTACTGTGTCCTAAAGTCCGTGTGAGTGTGTGTTTAGACCAGTTACAGATGGAAGTTTGTTAGACCACAGAGCGCATTTATACTTCATTTTTAGGTTATTTTTTTGTTAAATGAACACTATTTAATATTTTTTACATTAAAAATTGAGTAGCTTTAGTAGTTTAGTAGTTTCTAAATCATTGTGAGGCTTCACTGATCTGCAGTGAGGAGAATAGAGCCTCTGTCATTGCTATGCTTGACTCAGCACTGCAGAAACTGCACTATGTATAGTGATGTAAAACTAAATTACACTAGGTGGAGCCCCAGGAGCAAAAAAACCCAAATCTTACATAGTGTTCATTTAAATAAAATGAAAGTTGTCATTTTAATAAAAAAAACAGATATTACCGTAAAATGACAAAAAAGCAGAGTATGTTTGAATTACATGTTCTCCCCGTGTCTGCGTGGGTTTCCTCCGGGTGACTGTCTGTGAGGAGTGTGGTGTGTTCTCCCTGTGTCTGCGTGGGTTTCCTCCGGGTGACTGTCTGTGAGGAGTGTGGTGTGTTCTCCCTGTGTCTGCGTGGGTTTCCTCCGGATGACTGTCTGTGAGGAGTGTGGTGTGTTCTCCCTGTGTCTGCGTGGGTTTCCTCCGGGTGACTGTCTGTGAGGAGTGTGGTGTGTTCTCTCTGTGTCTGCGTGGGTTTCCTCCGGGTGACTGTCTGTGAGGAGTGTGGTGTGTTCTCTCTGTGTCTGCGTGGGTTTCCTCCGGATGACTGTCTGTGAGGAGTGTGGTGTGTTCTCCCTGTGTCTGTGTGGGTTTCCTCCGGGTGATTGTCTGTGAGGAGTGTGGTGTGTTCTCTCTTTGTCTGCGTGGGTTTCCTCCGGATGACTGTCTGTGAGGATTTGGTGTGTTCTCCCTGTGTCTGTGTGGGTTTCCTCTGGGTGACTGTCTGTGAGGAGTTGGTGTGTTCTCCCTGTGTCTGTGTGGGTTTCCTCCGGGTGCTCCGGTTTCCTCCCACAGTCCAAAAACACACGTTGTCGACTCAAAAATTTTCCGTAGGTGTGAGTGTGTGAGTCATTGTGTGTGTGTCTGTGTTGCCCTGTGAAGGACTGGCACCCCCTCCAGGGTGTATTCCCGCCTTGCGCCCAATGATTCCAGGTAGGCTCTGGACCCACCGCCACCCTGAACTGGATAAGGGTTGCAGATAATGAATGAATGAATGTTTGAATTACAGTTACACACTGCACAATCCATCTAAACATCCTGACATCATCTTGAAATAAATCTGCAGCCACGCCTCCTCAGTTCAGTTGCAAAGTTGATGTCAGGGTTGGGACTTTAGCAGCTTCTTTTGTGTCTATTTTCTTTCCTCAGTGTGGGTTTCTTCTTTCCTCCAGTTCCACATCCTTTCAGACCCAGCGTTGAGCTGTTCTTCTCCCAGTGGAAGGATGGACAACCCTGTTTTAGCTGTTAATTGTGGTGCGATGCTAGGTGCTGCATGGTTGTTATGAGGCCCATTTTATCTGTAGCTTCTAATCATTGTTAAATATGTGGTCTCTGAGATTTACACAGTGCAGTATACAGCAGTGGGACTGCATTACTGTAGACGGTAGAGTGGTTTATTTACAGCTGTGGGTCCTAATCCCTCTCCTCCCTCTGTTGTCCTCCAGGTGGTGTGTAGAATGCGTGCTGGTGAGGACCCTGGTGTGTGGGGAGGCAGCGTGGACGCTGGGTGTCACTGAGATGTGACTGAGACACTGATAAACTCTGG
Source organism: Hoplias malabaricus (assembly GCF_029633855.1). Lineage (NCBI taxonomy): Eukaryota > Metazoa > Chordata > Actinopteri > Characiformes > Erythrinidae > Hoplias > Hoplias malabaricus. Next base: position 3,655,739 of record NC_089802.1, read on the forward strand.
GTAAGTCTCTCTCCTCTTCTTCTCTGCTCTGTGGTGGAGTTTTGGACGCTCCGTGAATAACATTGTTTCCCCTGTTTTTCGTTTGGAGATGGAAAGGATTCTCCTTCTTCCTTCCCTTCCCACATGAGCTTTGAATTTCTTCATCTCTAGATCTCTAACAATGGAAATGTTTCCAATGTTACCATGGAAACGATTGGAAATTTGTAATCGTGAAAAATCGAGTGTAACAAGTGTAGTGTAACCATGGAAATTAGTCTAATGTACCTCTGGAAATGGGTGTAGTGTAACCATTGAAAAGTGTCAAGTATAACATGGAAACTAGTGTAACCATGGAAACCAATGTAATCAAGAAAATGGGTATAGCATAACCATGGAAATGCATTGTGTAACTATGGATACGAATTAACTATTGAAAAAAGATGTGTAGTGTAAACATGGACATTAGTCATGTGTAACCATGGAAACCAGTGTAACCATGCAAATTACTTGTGTAACCATGGAAATTAGCTGTATAAACATGGAAACCAGTGTAACCAAGAAAATGGGCATAGCATAACCATAGAAATGTGTTGTGTAACCATGGATACGATATTAACTATTGGAATAAGGTGTGTAGTGTAACCATGGACGTTAAGTCATGTGTAACCATGGAAACCAGTGTAACCATGGAAATTACTTGTGTAACCATGGATACCATATTAACTATTGGAATAAGGTGTGTAGTGTAACCATGTACGTTAAGTCATGTGTAACCATGGAAACCAGTGTAACCATAAAAATTAGCACAGAGCAACCACCGAGTCTAGTGTAAACATGGAAACAGAGAGTGTTTCAAAGCCATGAATATATTGTTATGAAACCATGAAAATACGTGAAATGTAACCAAAGAAATGTGGGCAATTTAATAACGAAAATGAGTGCGGCGTTACCACGGAAACGAAAGTGGCTTAATCATGGAATTACGTATTGGAAACCGATAGGGAGCGGCGAAACCCTGGAAAAAACCACAACACAACAATGAAAATGAGTGTATCATAACGTTGGCACTGGTACAGCATGGAGTTTGGCATGTCCTCAGCTTCAGAACAGTGGACGCAGGGGTAGAGTATTATTGGATGGTGCATTGTACGTTAATAAAAGCTGTGGTGGGCTGTGGGCATGTCTAAAATTTAGTGGGGTTTCCGAGGGGAAAAGGACTTCTACAGCAGCACCTACCCTCTGCCTCCTGGCTCCCGGTGCTCAGCTACATTCATGTTTTATTGCCCCTGGATCCGCTCTTTCTAAAGCACTTTAATTACCAACTTCAGTTTCATTATTTTAAAAGAGACCTAATTGGTCAGTGAGCAGTCGACCGCGGCCTGATGTTTAGGAGCTGTCTCTGTATCTGAAGGGAAGTGTTTTATTTCTATTCCCTTAAAGGAAAAGAAGGAAGATATTCAGATGATTCACCATCTGCACCTTCACCGACTTTAAACCCCACGGAGGACGGGCGGGAGTGTGTTAGCTAATGTGTGGAGAATTAAAGTCCAACGCTGCAGATGGTCTGTGGACAGCAGTGAAGGAAGAATGCGTTGGAAACAGTCCCCAGATCATTTTCAAACTTCATGAAAGCATAAAACCGCTAATAGACTCTTGGTGCTGTTTTTTTCTGCAGTGTGTGGTGTGTGTTTATGTTGAATGGAGGGTGCAGTCGCTCCTCCGTATCCGTGGGGTTCTGTGGATTCAACTGACCTCAGATCAGACGTAGAATCCACAGCAATGTTTCCCTGAGTCTATTGTAAACTTGAAAACTGAATCCACAACAATAAAGTGGTGATTAGCGCCCCCTGCTGTAGCCTCCGGACATATCACACGTCCTAGGTCTCTCCAGCTTTAGCAGTTTGAGCTCTACTCTCCTCACGTCTCCTTCCTAATCTCACTGGGCGTGTGCTGCGTGGTCCGCTGCGACGGTTAGAACATGTACAGACGGTCTGTTCTGCTCTTTGTTCCCTCAACACACGCGCACATCAACGTCTATGGCCTTTGTATCTTTAAGAGTGAGCTATTCACAGCATCTCCACCGTGTCAGGGATGATCAGTGTAGTCTGAGCACCTGGAGACGGGATGGAGGAGGCGGGCCCAAGCCTCCCTGGCTGTTCAGCCCCTCAGCTTCATTGGCTAATGTTTACAATAGCGCTGGTTGTGGAACTCATCTGAAGGAGAATGAGGCCCTAAATGTAACTAAAGTCCAGCAGCTCCTCTGATATCACTGCAGACTGGTGCAGAGCTGCTACAGAGCGGCGCTAGTCGCCTGGGAATGAAGCGCTGCTCTGTTTTATTTGTGTTCTGATGAAGTATCAGGGTGTTGAAGGGTCGTCCCGTGTCGTAGGGGGAGATTTAACCACTGCGCCCTGTACCTCAGCTCCAAGGGGAGAGAGGACACTCAGAAACAAGGGGGAGGAGGGGAATGGAGAATGGGATTGGGCCCAAATCTAGGAAGTGGGGTCTCAACAGTGTGAGTGTGTAAACCGACTCAATTTGGACTCAGTGCAGGACTCTGAGGGGAGGACAGAGGACAGCGTGTCTTTACATTTTTATGTAAACACTCAGTGTAAACAAATACCTGTTTAAATATGTGGAATAGGTCTCAGAACCCTAGAGACTCCTGGACTGCTCCCTGCTGGTGGGATATAGTCCTGTTCTATATGGAGAACCCCTTTTGTCCTTTTTCTGGGTCTAGGTCCCACACACACACTTTACTCCCACCTCCACAGACCTGGACGTAATGTAACAGACTTTCTTTGCTGTTTTCATTCGAGCGATTGTTTTCACGTCACTGAGCAGCAGTGAGAGAGGCCGGAGTCAATAAGCAGTGAGTCGCCTCTCTGTTTTTAAAATGAATGGCCGCAGGAGTGAGGACGAGACGGAGAGATGACATGCCGCGATACGGACGACCTGCTCTCAGACTGATGCCACAGGGCCTGGCAGAGCCCGTGTGTGTGTGTGTGTGTGTGTGTGTGTGTGCAGAGATGAAAGTTGAGGAATTTGAGTTAGGACTCCGTGTCCTAGTAGAAGATTATGAACTGGGGCACGAGAGGAATGACTTCTCCTTCCCTCTCACTGTCCAAAATGCTGCCCTCTGCAGGTCTTTCTGGGGCCTCATTTATAAAGCGTGCGTCTAAAACGTGCGTACGTAACATCTCACGCGGTGATTTATTAAGAAATACTTTGCGTAAAATTGAGCGTATGTTTAAGCGAGGTTTGACCCATGCGTATCACAGCGGAGAGAGCACAAAGTGGTGACATCATGTGGTAAAACAGAGAATTGCAAGTAGATGCGCAAACCACCCTCACGTATTCGTCTTTAACACGTTTAGATTAAACATGAAGATTAAAGAAGAATTAAGGAAGATTAACACTCACTTCTTTAAAGTTATGTAGAATATTACAAACTAATCAAAGTTACATTGATTTCTGAATTAAATTCTACTTTATTTGTCGTATTTTACTCTCGCTTGTTATATTTCACTCTTTTTATTCAGATTTTAGTCTTATTTTATTTATTTTATTTATTTCACTGTAATACATTCATTTGCAAAGTGCTTTTTAAATTCACTGTCTGTAATAATGGCTTTTTTGGTGCCACTAAAAAACCCAGCTCACTGACAAAGAAGATCATGAAGATTCAGTTGATGACTGGTTAATGAACGGATTTCACACTGTTTACTGCTGCAGCCACTGAACTAACTTGTGTTTGTGTGTAACGCCACGACTGAGGCACATTTCTCCTCGCCTCGACCTCTGAAACAATAACTTCCACCGCACAGCTGCTTTGTGTAGGTCTACGTTAGTGCAGACAGCTGCTTTGTGTAGGTCTACGTTAACACAAACAGCTGCTTTGTGTATGGTTTACATTAGCGCAGACCGCTGCTTTTTGTAGGTCTAAGTTATCGCAGACTGCTGTTTTGTGAAGGTCTACATTAGCGCAGACCGCTGCTTTGTGTAGGTCTACATTAGTGTAGACAGCTGCTTTGTGTAGGTTTACATTATCGCAGACTGCTGCTTTGTGTAGGTCTAAGTTAGCGCAGACCGCTGCTTTGTGTAGGTTTACATTAGCGCAGACAGCTACTTTGTGTAGGTTTACATTATCGCAGACCGCTGCTTTGTGTAGGTCTACGTTAGCGCAAACTGCTGCTTTGTGTAGGTCTAAGTTAGCACAGACAGTTGCTTTGTGTAGGTTTACATTAGCGCAGACCGCTGCTTTGTGTAGGTCTACGTTATCACAGACCGCCGCTTTATGTAGGTTTACATTAGCGCAGATAGCTGCTTTGTGTAGGTTTACATTAGTGCAGGCCGCTGCTTTGTGTAGGTCTACGTTAGCACAGACCGCCGCTTTATGTAGGTTTACATTAGCGCAGATAGCTGCTTTGTGTAGGTTTACATTAGCGCAGACCGCTGCTTTGTGTAGGTCTACATTAGCGCAAACAGCTGCTTTGTGTAGGTCTACGTTAGCACAGACCGCCACTTTATGTAGGTTTACATTAGCGCAGATAGCTGCTTTGTGTAGGTTTACATTAGCGCAGACCGCTGCTTTGTGTAGGTCTACATTAGCGCAAACAGCTGCTTTGTGTAGGTCTACTTTAGCACAGACCGCCGCTTTATGTAGGTTTACATTAGCGCAGATAGCTGCTTTGTGTAGGTTTACATTAGCGCAGACCGCTGCTTTGTGTAGGTCTACATTAGCGCAAACAGCTGCTTTGTGTAGGTCTACGTTAGCACAGACCGCCGCTTTATGTAGGTTTACATTAGCGCAGATAGCTGCTTTGTGTAGGTTTACGTTAGCGCAGACCGCTGCTTTGTGTAGGTCTACATTAGCGCAAACAGCTGCTTTGTGTAGGTCTACGTTAGCACAGACCGCCGCTTTATGTAGGTTTACATTAGCGCAAACAGCTGCTTTGTGTAGGTCTACGTTAGCACAGACCGCCGCTTTATGTAGGTTTACATTAGCGCAGATAGCTGCTTTGTGTAGGTTTACATTAGCGCAGACCACTGCTTTGTACCATGTACCTCTGTCTGCATATGGCTGTGTTCTGATATTGCAGCATATTTTGCAAGAAATGAACTATGACCAACAAGATCTTAGTTATCTCTCTCTCTCTCTCTCTCTCTCTCTCTCTCTCTCTCTCTCTCTCTCTCACACACACACACACAGAGGACTGAATCTGAGCAGAGAAGGCTGTTCTTGGCTGCAGTGTTGAACTCTGCTGTTAATTATTCAGGAGTCTGTGTGTCCCTCGTTATCATACATGTGCTTCTTTTACACACGCATAGACACCACTGTAACATAACAGTGACAACGTCTACTATATTGCTGTGAAGATGTGATGGCATTCAGCCACATTAACGCGTGAGATTGAATATCACATAAACTGCAGCAATATGTAGAAACTGTTTAAAAATATAAAAGTCCTCCCAACCGTCAGAGACACACCTTTTCTCATCCCCCTCTTCTCTTACCTACTGTCTGTCCCATAGAAAAAACTGATGACTGTGGATCATTAATAATGGAGCCTGCCCTTGGCGGACCTACAGCAGAGAGAGAGAGAGAGAGAGAGAGAGAGGGAGAGAGAGAGAGAGAGAGAGAGAGAGGGAGAGAACAGAGGAAATGCTTTTAATGCTTTTAACACTTCAACAGCTTCATCTATTGAACTATTTAACATTGAGCCACTTTTTCAGATTTCACTTCTCCAACACACACACACACACACACACACACACACACACACACACACACACACACACGCATGAAGTGTGTAGCCATTACATAGATATCCATTAATTTTGTAGAATCCTACCTTAATAACATTCACAAGTACTACTCCCCTAACATTTACACTTAAGGGTGAACCCCATTTCCTGTCTTGCTCCGGCCACTTATCCCTGCTCCTCTATTTCCTCTAGGGGTGGGGGTCTCAGTTCTTGTTGTAGAGGGGGTTAAAGTGTGAGATTTTTCAGAGTCACGCTCCAAACGGAGGGTTCTGACGCCTTATGAATCAGCAGCGAGACGCTGTGCAGCGCCCAAAGAAACCCACAGGTGTCAGTATTTCCTCCTTTAAACTCTATGACCCCAGTGTATTCTCTGAGTTTAATGTAGTTTCAGTGGATTATGGCCTTTACTTCAGAACGAGCAGAAAACAGCACGAGGAGCAGCTGAGGTCTCTGGAGTTAGCTGTAAATGTACAGTTCCACCTTAAATGGTGAAGCAATTACACTCTGGTGCCTGAGGCTACTGCAGCATTTAAGGTGGAACTGGAAGTGTGAACAGAACTCTGCAGAATGAGAATCTGAGCTGAGCTCCATGTCACAGAAGAGTGAGGAGAGGGGGGTGATCTCTGATTGTGTAAATCTTCTGAAGGAGAACGAGGCCCTAAATGTAACTAAAGCCCAGCAGCTCCTCTGATATCACTGCAGACTGGTGCAGAGCTGCTACAGAGCGGCGCTAGTCGCCTGGGAATGAAGCGCTGCTCTGTTTTATTTGTGTTCTGATGAAGTATCAGGGTGTTGAAGGGTCGTCCCGTGTCGTAGGGGGAGATTTAACCACTGCGCCCTGTAACTCAGCTCCAAGGGGAGAGAGGACACTCAGAAACAAGGGGGAGGGGGGGAAATGAGAATGGGATTGAGCCCAAATCTAGGAAGCGGGGTCTTAACTGTATGAGTGTGTAAACAGTTTTTGGACTCCACAACATGACATATTCCACACACACACACACACACACACATAGTGTGCATTTAGCATAGTGTGTGTTTTTGAAGGAGAGGCCGCTGTACTCACTTCTGAGAGGCTATTGGTGTCCATTACCCACAACAGCAAAAACACTCCTGATGCACAGTGGGTAAAATAACAACTGGCACTGACAACAGTCAAAATGGTCTCTCTATCTGTGTGTGTGTGTGTGTGTGTGTGGGTGGATGTGTATGGGCATGTATTGTGAGGACATAGTGGTGGTAAAAACACTAGTACTTTGAGAGGGGTTTGGTGTGTTCTCTCTGTGTCAGTGTGGGTTTCCTCACATGGTTCACAGTGTGAGTGAACGTGTGAGTGTGTTTTTAAAGCAGCACTGCTGTGTCTGATCCACTCTACACCAGCACAACACACACTAACACACCACCACCACGTCAGTGTCACTGCAGCGCTGAGAATGATCCACCACCACATCACACCTGCTCTGTGGGGGTCCTGAGGGGGACATTGGAGGTGGTCTCCTGTTAAACCCTCGTTTTTATTACAACAGATTCCTCCAGTTCTGACTGTGGACCGTGGATTTCTGTGCGCTTTCTGAACGGAGGGATTCTCTCCTCCTTTTTGAAAGAAAACTACGCTGTTTCATTTTCAATCCGTTCTCACAAAGCCCGGGACCGTCAGCGCCCACCAGCCGTGAAATAGTGGAGACGCCCAGGGCTCCGGATAATCTGAGGACAGAGAGAGGTCATCTCTATTTCTCTCTCTCTAACCCTCTCTTTCTCTCTCTCTCTCTCTCTCTCTCTCTCTATTTTTATCCTCCTTTTTACCTTGTACACTCTCAATCCCTAGCACCTATTTCCTTTTCTTTCTGATTCTCTCTTCTTTTATCTCAGCTCAACTTCTCTTTCTCACTATTTCTCTCCTTTCTCATTCTCTCTCTTGCTCTTTTTCTCTCTCTCCTCTTTTGTTTTTTCACTCTTATTCTCTCACACCTCTCTTTCTTACGTGTTGTCTGCTTTTCCTCTATCCACATTCTTCTCCCTCTCTCTCTCCCTCTGTTTACCTCCCTATGATCCCTTTCTTTTCCTCCTTTTCATTTGATTTCACTTCTGTTTCTTCTCTGTTCCCTCTTCTATTTTTGTTTTGTTTTTTTTGTCCCTCTTCTTCCTTTCTTGTTCTCTCTCTCTCTCTCTCTCTCTCTCTCTATTGTTGTCCTGTTATAACCTCGGTTCAAAGAGTAATTCTGTCCATTTGAGCTGAAGAGAGTCTTTCTCCCAATTGAACTGTGACCTCGCAATTCCAGCTCTGATCAATAAACACTCATCCATGTTTTGTTTGGGGGATAGAGAGACCCATCACATCCCTCCGCCTCTCGCAACTCCTCCTCTACCGTCTTCTCCCCTCGGGTCTCTCTCCTCCTCTTGCGTCTCTGCCTCTTGCATCTCCCCCTCCTCCTCTCCTATGTTATCCTCTGCTGCCTTCTCCTCTCGTGTCTCCTCCTCTCCTATGTTCTCCTCTCCCGTCTATTCCTCTCGAGTCTCCTCCTCTCGCGTCTACTCCTCTCCTGTCTTCTTCTCTCGTGTCCCCCCCTCTTGTGTCTCCTCCTCTCCTATGTTCTCCTCTCCCGTCTACTCCTCTCCTGTCTTCTTCTCTCGCGTCCCCCCCTCTCACATTTCCTCCTCTATCTTCTTCTCTTCCGTCTATTCCTCTCCTGTCTTCTCCTCCTCTCCTATGTTCTCCTCTTCCGTCTATTCCTCTCCTGTCTTCTTCTCTCGTGTCCCCCCCTCTCGTGTCTCCTCCTCTCCTATGTTCTCCTCTTCCGTCTATTCCTCTCCTATCTTCTTCTCTCGCGTCTCCCCCTCTCGTGTCTCCTTCTCTCCTATGTTCTCCTCTCAAGTCTCCTCCTCTCGCGTCTACTCCTCTCCTGTCTTCTTCTCTCGTGTCCCCCCCTCTCACGTTTCCTCCTCTATCTTCTTCTCTCCCGTCTATTCCTCTCCTGTCTTCTCCTCCTCTCCTATGTTCTCCTCTTCCGTCTATTCCTCTCCTGTCTTCTTCTCTCGCGTCCCCCCCTCTCGCGTCTCCTCCTCTCCTATGTTCTCCTCTCCCGTCTATTCCTCTCCTGTCTTCTTCTCTCGCGTCTCCCCCTCTCACGTTTCCTCCTCTATCTTCTTCTCTCCCGTCTATTCCTCTCCTGTCTTCTCCTCCTCTCCTATGTTCTCCTCTTCCGTCTATTCCTCTCCTGTCTTCTTCTCTCGCGTCTCCCCCTCTCACGTTTCCTCCTCTATCTTCTTCTCTCCCGTCTATTCCTCTCCTGTCTTCTCCTCTCGCGTCTCCTCCTCTCCTATCTTCTTCTCTCCCATCTATTCCTCTCTTGTCTTCTCCTCCTCTCCTATGTTCTCCTCTTCCATCTTTTCCTCTCCTGTCTTCTCCTCTCGCGTCTCCTCCTCTCCTGTCTTCTCCTCTCCTGTCTATTCCTCTCCTGTCTTCTCCTCTCGCGTCTCGTCTTGTGTTTCCGCCATTCGCGTCTCCTCTCGCGTCTCCTCCTCTCGTGTCTTCTCCACTGCCTCAGCGTGAGGGTAAACTCCTGATGAATTCTTTTGTCCTGATTCAAAACAATCTTGTTTTGTTCCTTGGTTATTTTTTGTGCTGAAACCTTTGTTTACTGTTGTAGGGTTCATCACTAAAACCTTAAATAATTACTAACTAATTTTGTAATTATTACTTTCAGGATTTCAGTGGCATTATTTTCCTTCTGTGAATGTGGGATGAATGTAACCAGAAAATAAAGATAAAGGTTTACACCAAATGCTGTAAGGATTTGATTGCCTTCATCAATGAGAACATCAGTGGTGTCAGGTTTCATCCAAGACTTCAACTCTGCTGCCCCACAGGTCGATGTGTTATACCCCTCTGGGGGGGCAGGAACGTCCAGGAGTGCTACATAAAAACCATCATTTGAAGACCAGCGTTATGATCAAATGTTTTGCACTTTTCATCAACGAATAAAATGAGTCAATCATTCGAAAGAGTGATAAATGACTCGTTATCTTTGAATCTTATTTAATTACAAAGAAATTAAAACAGGAAAGTGCTCCGTCTGTTTGCTGTTGTCAGGGCGAGAGCGGGAGTCACTCGTATAAACTGCCAATGATTCAGAGAGTCGAATCAACTCAGAATAGGAGTCAACTCAGTCTCGGTTTGCAATACTTTCTGCGGTGACTTTGAATTTAAAATATTAATATTTATTAAATAAATAATATTAAATGATAATAAATATTTAATATTTAAAATGTATTTGAGGAAAAAGTGAACACATTCCTTCCATAATTTTTAGGGGTTTTTTTTTTGTGAAAGTTTGTGAAAGTTAAATAAATAATTTATAATTAATTATATTTATTAATTAATTAATAAATAATGCCTCTAAAATATGAAACCCTTGAAAACACTTAACAACAATGAAACTTTTCTTTTTTAATGTAATCAACTAAAACGAGGCCAAATCTAACAATAAATAAATGACCAAAGTGAGACTGAAACTAGTACACATTTTAGTCAAAAGATGAAAACTACAGCTAACTCAAAATCACCTGCCAAATTTAGCACCGCTTTTGAAACTCCTCCAGAATTCCCCCCTTTCCCTGTTTTCCGTTCTCTTCTCCGTGTCCGGCCTCAAGGTCAGGAATCTGTCTTTAGCTCTTTTCGTACTCTGTGGACATTCATTTATTCCATCAGGAGCCTGGCCTTCGTCCAGCTCTCATATTCACACCAGACTGTCCTGTGTGTGTGTGTGTGTGCGAGAGGATCTTTGGACCTTGAAAACAGCACATTGTTTCCAGCGCTGTACGGTGAGTGTTTGGATGATGATGAAGAGTGTGAATGGACCCTGTCTGGAAAAGACACATCAGCACTGTCCAAATTCATTCATTCATTCATTCATCTTCTGTAAATGCTTCAGTCTGATCCACACATCATCAGGGTTTTTCTGTTTCTGTCTCTCTCTCTCTCTCTATCTATCTTTTCTCTCATTCACTCTCTCTCTCTCTCTCTGTCTTTCCTCTCTCTCTCTTTTATCTCATTCTCTCTCTCTCTCTGTCTTTCCTCTCTCTCTCTCTCTCTCTCTCTCTCTCTCGCTCTCTCTCTATCTATCTTTTCTCTCATCCACTCTCTCATTCTCTCTCTCTCTGTCTTTTATCTCATTCTCTCTCTCACTCTGTCTTTTCTCTCTTTCTCTCTCTTTCTCTCTCTCTCTCTCTATCTATCTATCTTTTCTCTCATTCTCTCTCTTTCTCTCTCTCTCTCTCTCTATCTATCTTTTCTCTCATTCTCTCTCTCTTTCTCTCATTCTCTCACATTCTTGCTCTCTCTCTCACTCTATCTTTTCTCTCATTCTCTCTCACTCTCTCTCTCTCTCTCTCTCTCTCAGTTGCTAGAATGCTGGTCAGTCAAGTTTCCCTGCGTCACCAGAACATTTCTTCTCTTCTCTCCTCTCCTCCTCTTTTTCTCTTGGTGAAAGAAGAATAACTGAGTCCTGTTCAGAATAAAGAGTGATAAATAAAGCTGTGCTGCGAGCGAGTTGTGGTCAGCTTCTGAGCTTTGATCCTCTGCTCCGAGGGGAACGCTGAGAATGTAAATGTGGTGATGAAGGCTTTTATTTTGGCAGGTGTTTTATATTCAGGTTTTAAAGCAGGTTCTCCTGGGGAACCGGAACAAATCTGCACTCCCACCCACCCCCCGCCTCTGCACCCCCCACCCCTGCACCCCCCACCCCCACCCCCAGCAGAACCACGGCGCAGGATTACAAATGTATGTGTGATCAAATATTTATGGCTCAACCTGTCGCCCAGTATTACACTAACACAGGAGACGCAGTGTCCTCACTGATGGGGGGCACGAGAGAGAGACAGAGAGAGAGACAGAGACAGAGATAGAGAGCGAGAGAAAGAGACAGAGATAGAGAGCGAGAGAAAGAGACAGAGAAAGAGAGAGATAGAGAGAGAGAGAGAGACAGAGATAGAGAGACAGAGAAGAGAGAGAGAGAGAAAAGAGAGAGAGAAGAGATAGAGAGACAAAGATAGAGAGACAGGCGGACAGAGAGAGACAGAGAGAGAGAGAAGAGAGACAGATAGAGAAAGAGAGAGAGACAGACAGAGAAAGAGAGAGAGACAGAGATAGAGAGAGAGAGAGGACATTAAAAATACAGGACAGAACTGTTCTTGAATGAACATCATGACGTCAGGGCAGAGACTAATAAAATGACTATTGCACATCACTGAGAGAGAGAGAGAGAGAGAGAGAGATACAATAAGACACAAAAAGAAATGGAAAGGGGGATTATAATGGAGAAAGAGGAGGAGAAGCTAAATGAAAAGGAGGAAAATCAAAGCAAGGGCAGACGAGCAGAGAGAGGGAATGTGAGAGAAAAGAGGAGAAAAGGAAAAGGAGGAAAAATGAAAGACAGAGAGAGAGAGAGAGGAGAGTTAGAATACAGAACTATTCTTAAATGAATATCATGATGATGGGTTGCACATGGCCAAGAGTCTAATGAAATTCTCTCTCTCTCTCTCTCTCTCTCTCTCTCACTCACTTTACCTCTCTGTCTCTCTCTTTCTCTCTCTCTCTCTCTCACTCTTGATTCAAAACAACCATTAAAAACTACTTACTCTGTGCATAAAGATGATGTCAGAGGATAATGGACCCGTAACAACCATGAGACCCTGCTACACCCACCCCCCCTCCCCCCAACACTCCACCCCCTGTTCCATCCTTCCACTGCGAGAGGAACAGCTCCTCAACACTGTGGGTCTGAAAGGATGTGGATCTGAAGAGAAGAAGGAAAGGAAACAGACACAAAAGAAGCTCTGAAGGTGTGGACTGACCGCCCCTGAATTGATGACTCTGGCTTTAATTAGTATAGCCTGTATTAGTGATGTGATCAGTTCTTTACAGGCTATGCTAATCTATGCCAGAATCAGCAATGCAATGGATCTGCACCCGTTCTCCGGAGGGCCCTGGAGCACCGGCGGACTGTGTGTTCTGTCTTCTCAGCATCAGAGGCATTCAACACAGCTATATACTACACACTGCATACTAATTTCTACAAAGTACACACTACATACTGCAAACTACACACTACTGGGCCCAGTGTGTGTAGAGTGCAGTGTGTGACCACAGTGAACTTCTATAGATCCACAGATGATATACAACCCATAACATTAAAACCACCTCCTTGTTTCTACCCTCACTGTCTCCTCTCTCAGCTCCTGTCCCCTCTCTGTCCCTCTCTCAGCTCCACTGTCCCCTCACTGTCTCTTCTCTCAGCTCCACTGTCCCCTCTCTCAGCTCCACTGTCCCCTCTCTCAGCTCCACTGTCCCCTCACTGTCTCTTCTCTCAGCTCCACTGTCCCCTCTCTCAGCTCCACTGTCCCCTCACTGTCTCTTCTCTCAGCTCCACTGTCGCCTCTCTCAGCTCCACTGTCCCCTCACTGTCCCCTCTCTCAGCTCCACTGTCCCCTCTCTCAGTTCCACTGTCCCCTCACTGTCCTCTCTCTCAGCTCCACTGTCCCCTCACTGTCTCCTCTCTCAGCTCCTGTCCCCTCTCTGTCCCTCTCTCAGCTCCACTGTCCCCTCACTGTCTCTTCTCTCAGCTCCACTGTCCCCTCTCTCAGCTCCACTGTCCCCTCTCTCAGCTCCACTGTCCCCTCACTGTCTCTTCTCTCAGCTCCACTGTCCCCTCTCTCAGCTCCACTGTCCCCTCACTGTCTCTTCTCTCAGCTCCACTGTCGCCTCTCTCAGCTCCACTGTCCCCTCACTGTCCCCTCTCTCAGCTCCACTGTCCTCTCTCTCAGTTCCACTGTCCCCTCACTGTCCTCTCTCTCAGCTCCACTGTCCCCTCACTGTCTCCTCTCTCAGCTCCACTGTCCCCTCACTGTCCTCTCTCTCAGCTCCACTGTCCCCTCACTGTCCCCTCTCTCAGCTCCACTGTCCCCTCACTGTCCCTCTCTCAGCTCCACTGTCCCCTCACTGTCCCCTCTCTCAGCTCCACTGTCCCCTCACTGTATCCTCACTGTCTCCTCTCTCAGCTCCACTGTCCCCTCACTGTCCTCTCTCTCAGTTCCACTGTCCCCTCACTGTCCTCTCTCTCAGCTCCACTGTCCCCTCACTGTCTCCTCTCTCAGCTCCACTGTCCCCTCACTGTCCCCTCTCTCAGCTCCACTGTCCCCTCACTGTCCTCTCTCTCAGTTCCACTGTCTCCTCTCTCAGCTCCACTGTCCCCTCACTGTCCTCTCTCTCAGCTCCACTGTCCCCTCACTGTCTCTTCTCTCAGCTCCACTGTCTCCTCTCTCAGCTCCACTGTCCCCTCATTGTCCCCTCTCTCAGCTCCACTGTCCCCTCTCTCAGCTCCACTGTCCCCTCACTGTCCCTCTCTCAGCTCCACTGTCCCCTCACTGTCCCCTCTCTCAGCTCCACTGTCCCCTCACTGTCCCTCTCTCAGCTCCACTGTCCCCTCACTGTCCCCTCTCTCAGCTCCACTGTCCCCTCACTGTCCCTCTCTCAGCTCCACTGTCCCCTCACTGTCCTTCTCTCAGCTCGACTGTCCCCTCACTGTCCTTCTCTCAGCTCCACTGTCCCCTCACTGTCCCTCTCTCAGCTCCACTGCCACAGAAGAGTCCAGGGACTTTTAAGGACTGGCCCCTTGCTTGTCGTGGCCCCAGTTGTATTTTCTGAGCTTCTGAGCGAATCTCCAAAAAAGGTTAACACACACTCGTTGACTCCTGCCGTTCTCCTCCGCTCCCTCGCTCCTGTTCATCTGAGCCGCGGCCAGCGGTTAAAGCAAATAATCAGAACCACAGCAGCTCCAGGGTACGATTTCACAAGTGTGTGTGTTTGTGTGTGTGTGTATGTGTGTGTGTGTGTGTGTGTATGTGTTCGTTCCGGCAGGTGGTTCACTTGCTATGAAATCCCTAAGTACCCGGATGGTGATGTAATCTCTCTCGAAAGTCCACTTAGTCCTTTTACTGTCCGTGATAAAAGAGGTGACCATATTATAAACACACCATGCAGCCATAACATTAAAGACACTTTCTCCACTCACTCTCCACTCTCTCAGCTCCACTGTCCACTCCGGTCCGGTCCATCTGTTACTCTGCATACTTTATTACCCCCTTTCCCCCTGTTCTTCAGTGTCATGTGGTGGTGGATCATTCTCAGCGCTGCAGTGACACTGACGTGGTGGTGGTGTGTTAGTGTGTGTTGTGCTGGTGTAGAGTGGATCAGACACAGCAGTGCTGCTGGAGTTTTTAAACCCTGTGTCCACTCTCTGTCCACTCTGTGAGACACTCCTCCCTCGTTGGTCCACCTTGTAGATGTAGAGTCAGAAACAGTAGCTCATCTGTCGCTGCACAGTGTGTGTCGCTCGTCCTCACTGACGCTGTCGGCTGGATGTTTTTGGTCGGTGGACTGTTCTCGGTCCAGACACTGAGGGGTTTAAAAAACTCCAGCAGCACTGCTGTGTCTGATCCACTCTACACCAGCACAACACACACTAACACACCACCACCACGTCAGTGTCACTGCAGCGCTGAGAATGATCCACCACCACATCAGTGTCTCCGCAAGTAATACCCAGTCTTTTGTGGTCCAATGTGATTGTGTATACAGATTTAGGTATTCACAGCACGAGTGATACGGGGTTCATACACACACACACACATACACACACACACACACACACACACACACACACACACATATGGTCCAACAGATGTACAGGATTTACTTCTAATGAGAGGAGGATAAAGAGTGATTTTTCACAGCTTTATTCTCAAACAGAAAACGTCAGTTTCAGACATAAATAAGAAATCAGATAAATAAGAAAACAGCGGAGGACTCTCTTCATGAAGAGTCTGATTAATGAGTAAATTGAATAATTTACAGCGAGATAAAACTAAACCTAATAAATGCCACCGAATAAAAGGAGAGCTTGGTTTAAAAGAATAGTTCTGGAAAGTCATTGCACCTGTTTATCCACTGATAACCTTTGCTCCTTTAGAGCTGGAAAAAAGAGGCTAATGTCGCTAACAAACACTGGAAGTAAGTAGTCACCCAAATAATAAAATAAATAAAACCTTCTCACAACTTGTTCAAACTGCATAAAGTTAAACTCTGTCTGAGTTTACAACCCGTTCTCACTCCTACTCCTGATATAGTCACATACACAGTTCATGACATAGTCGCTTATTTTTGACATTTTATGCGACAATATCACGATCATAAGTGAATGGGTAATTACCATAGAAACCGTCATATCCGTGCGCCATGCTATGTGACAGTAACACGACAACTCCTCCTCTTTAAGGCGTCATTACCATCCATTAATACCACTGTCTTATTTTTATTTACGGAAAATATAACATTACTAATTCATTATTTGGTGACATGGTGGCGCAGCAGGTAGTGTCGCAGTCACACAGCTCCAGGGGCCTGGAGGTTGTGGGTTTGATTCCCGCTCCGGGTGACTGTCTGTGAGGAGTGTGGTGTGTTCTCCCTGTGTTTGCGTGGGTTTCCTCCGGGTGACTGTCTTTGAGGCGTTGGTGTGTTTTCTCTGTGTCTGCGTGGGTTTCCTCCGGGTGACTGTCTGTGAGGAGTGTGGTGTGTTCTCCCTGTGTCTGCGTGGGTTTCCTCCGGGTGACTGTCTGTGAGGAGTGTGGTGTGTTCTCTCTGTGTCTGCGTGGGTTTCCTCCGGGTGACTGTCTGTGAGGAGTGTGGTGTGTTCTCCCTGTGTCTGCGAGGGTTTCCTCTGGGTGCTCCGGTTTCCTCCCACAGTCCAAAAACACACGTTGGTAGGTGGATTGGCGACTCAAGTGTCCGTAGCTGTGTGTGTGACTGAATGTGTGAGTGTGTGTTGCCCTGTGAAGGACTGGCGCCCCCTCCAGGGTGTATTCCTGCCTTGCGCTCAATGATTCTCGGTAGGCTCTGGACCCACTGCGACCCTGAACTGGATAAGGGTTACAGATAATGAATGAATGAATAATTCCTTATTTGATAAAATATCGAAGCAAATAACGGCTAGAGAAATGTCCTCCATCCATCCATTATCTGTAACCGCTTATCCAATTTAGGGTCGCGGGGGGGAGGAAACCGGAGCACAGGGAGAACACACCACACTACTCACAGACAGTCACCCGGAGCTGGAATCGAACCCACAACCTCCAGGCCCCTGGAGCTGTGTGACTGAGAAATGTCCTTTTCAGTATTAACCTTTTGAAAATGAGTCAAAATAACGTTAATTGAAAGAAATGTTCTCGTTAGAGAAATATTCTAATAAAATACTTTATGCCTTTGTTGGAATAAGAACCTATGTTGTGTAATTTGCATTATGCCTTTTTCTATGTTGTGAGTGATGACGGCTGAAATGAGTAGTTTTCGTGTTACTGTCGCATAGTGTTTTTATGGTAGTTACCCATTCACTTATGATTGTGATATTGTCGCATAAAACGTCGAAAATATGCGACACGAGTAAGTGTGAGACCAGGGAGGAATTTATGGTGTCACTAACTCCGCCCACTTCACATTACCAACGTTTGCTCCGCCTCCTGTCGCTGGAAATCACCAGCTCTCATTGAAACTGGGGAATGAGATTAGTGCACACTGCAGTGTTCTGGTGGAGATACACACACACACACACACACACACACACACACACACCTCTGATGTTCTTTAAGCAATGAAGCAGAAAATTGTGACATAAATTAAGATCAGCATTTAGTGCGCAGCATTTTGTTCTGTTGCCGTGGCGATCGTTAGCGTTAGCTGCCTTTGCTGAGTCGTTATTAAACCACTGAACTGGATAAATAATGAGTCAGCACAAATCCCCACTTCAGGGTTCATCTGACGATTCGATTGCCTCATTAACACACACACACACACACACACACACACACACACACACACACACTATATGCTTTAAAAAAACAAATATAATACAGGGCAAATTTCTGGAGGTCATTAAGGAATGAGTTTGTAATGAGGAAAGTTGAGCCTCTTGCAACTCTGAATTTCATTGGTCTAGAGCCTTGGGGGTGGAGTCAAATCAGGTTCCCACTATAGCTAAAGGCTAAAGGGTTGCACTGACGCAAGCAGAGTCCAACTGGGGCCTCTGTAATTGCCCTATGCAGTTGTGAGTGTCTATAGTTGTAAGTGGATGTCCCTGTTACGGACTGCAGTTACACCACTGCAACTCTAGGGGCTGAGTCACATGTTTGTCCGACGTTGGACCCATCACAGTCTTATGATCTGCATCCATGAAACACATTTGCATCAACGTGGGACCTACACGTTAGACCTGTCTCAAATCCTACTGAGCTCCCTAAGTAGGTAGTGACTCCGCAGGCTGCTGTTTAAGCATTGTAACTGATGTCTGTTCTCATGAGGCAGATTATTAAGAAGCTGTAGTTAGAGAGCGAAGGCGTCATGACTCGTTTCTGCCCACTGCACGCAACCGGTGTTTACTTCCCTCAGCAGCAAGCATCACCTCAGCGTTTCTGCGTTTTTTAAATCTTGATTTTAATTATTTTTGCTCTGGGAGAAGAGCAAACTAGACAGGAATTGTCCTTGACGTGCATCATGGGATTGCCTTTGAGGCTAGGGAAGGGTGAGATGATGCCTTAAAATTCAGCCAGATTAAGGTATCTCAGTAGGCAGCGTATTTAAGGTGTCTAAGCATTGGGACAGCCCATGTGTCAGGAGCGTGTACACTATGAAGTAACATGCTCTCTGTGTCGACAGCTCACTAGGATCTGGGACAGACCCTATGCATCTGGCATAGGTTTGACACAGAAGGATAAATTGGCTTCAGTAAACACCAGAGGAACTCCATCACTCCAGAGAACACAGTTCCACTGTTCCACACACCAGAGGAACTCCATCACTCCAGAGAACACAGTTCCACTGTTCCACACACCAGAGGAACTCCATCACTCCAGAGAACACAGTTCCACTGTTCCACACACCAGAGGAACCCCATCACTCCAGAGAACACAGTTCCACTGTTCCACACACCAGAGGAACTCCATCACTCCAGAGAACACATTTCCACTGTTCCACACACCAGAGGAACTCCATCACTCCAGAGAACACAGTTCCACTGTTCCACACACCAGAGGAACCCCATCACTCCAGAGAACACAGTTCCACTGTTCCACACACCAGAGGAACCCCATCACTCCAGAGAGCACAGTTTCACTGTTCCACACACCAGAGGAACCCCATCGCTCCAGAGAACACAGTTCCACTGTTCCACACACCAGAGGAACTCCATCACTCCAGAGAACACATTTCCACTGTTCCACACACCAGAGGAACTCCATCACTCCAGAGAACACAGTTCCACTGTTCCACACACCAGAGGAACCCCATCACTCCAGAGAACACAGTTCCACTGTTCCACACACCAGAGGAACCCCATCACTCCAGAGAACACAGTTCCACTGTTCCACACACCAGAGGAACTCCATCACTCCAGAGAACACAGTTCCACTGTTCCACACACCAGAGGAACCCCATCACTCCAGAAAACACAGTTCCACTGTTCCACACACCAGAGGAACCCCATCACTCCAGAAAACACAGTTCCACTGTTCCACACACCAGAGGAACTCCATCACTCCAGAGAACACAGTTCCACTGTTCCACACATCAGAGGAACCCCATCACTCCAGAGAACACAGTTCCACTGTTCCACACACCAGAGGAACTCCATCACTCCAGAGAACACAGTTCCACTGTTCCACACACCAGAGGAACTCCATCACTCCAGAGAACATAGTTCAGAGTTTCATTCACTGCACTTTTGCAAATTAACTTCAGATGACATAGGCTCCGTGATCAGGGACGACACTGAAACGAGGGAGAGGGAGGGATCTGAGCGGGTCATTTATATCAAAAACACACTTTATATCAGAAAGCTTGATGTAATCTTTATGTGTGGCGCGTCTGTGTGGTTCTTAAAGTCTTGAGAGGAACGTAATCACAGTGTGGTCTCTGTCTTTTGCTCAGTGCTGTATATTTCTACTATGTTCCACACATGCTCTAAAATAAGAAGCTCGGGCGCCGGTGTAAAAACAGAGTGGTAAAGTGCGGAGAGGAAAGGAGAGGAAGGAGATTCACTGGGAGTCTCTTAAAAGCCTGTGGTTGCGAGGCCAGTCCGGGCTCTGGGGGGCGCTGTGTTGCGTGCGCAGTGTGTATAAACCAGCTGAAATCTCATTGTTTATTCGGAAAACCCTTTTCCGTCACTCTTGTGCTTTAGTGGAAGTCAAACTTGTAAAGTCTGAGCGTAACACTATTTTTGCAATATTTTGTTTTCGCTGATTTTGGGGCTTTTCTATTCAGTATTTTTATGCACATTTTCACAATTTGCAACAATTTGGATGATGGAATCCCACTACAGTGTTTCTGACTTTTCTAACCTGGGTCTGTGGTTTGTCCGTTGTATTTTATGAATCTTTGTTTTCTTGGTAATTTTCCGGCTCATGTCTTTTTCTGTTCTAAGTATTGTTCATGCTTACAATCTTCTGTGTTTTGTGTTGTTGGGTGTCTGCAGTTGTTTGATGTTTGCCTTGTTCTTGATGTTCTCTCTTTATTGTTTTCCTTTCTTCTTGCTTTTCCTTTGTCTCGGTGTTCCTCAGGTTTTCTGTCTTTGTTCAGTGTTTTTTTCTTGTCTTTGTTTTAGGCTCCGTCTGCTCCATTGTCTTAGTCACCGTCTCTGTTCCAGTGTTTATTTGTTGGTTAGTCTTTGTCTCAGTCCTGAGTTCATTTCCTGGTTTGTCTCAGAAGCCATTAAGTTTAGGTTCTAGTTTGTTCAGTGATGTGTTCTTGAGTCTGCTTTTTTATGCCCAGTTTATACTTCTGATTTCCTCAGACATGGCGTGGATGTCAGGGAAGAAAACAGAAAATAGTACGAAAGGAAAGAAAAAACCCGCAATGAAAAACGGGACCACACTGGAAAAATGTGCTGCCTTGTACTTGTTATTTTTCTGGCACCTCATGTAAGCACAGCTCCGTAGAAATAACACCCTGCTCCCTACAGAGTGCATTTTAAAGATTTATAAAAGTAATTCTACTACACCACTTCAGTGTGTAGTACACAGTGTAGAGGAAGATGTTTGAGACTCCTAGTGGTGTGGAGGTGTAACTGCAGAGAGACACAGACACCAACGCAGAAGTGTAAACGCTCACAATGGCACAGGGCTCTGCGTCGAGTCAGCGCTGAAGTCGGAGTATCCTCTGTGCTGTTTCTGTGTGTGCTACCTGTGTTACCTTGTTTAACAGAGCTTCTTGAGTTTATTTCCGCCTCCATGTGTCTTCCTACGTAGCAGATGTACGGGAGTATTCCGAGGTCCTGATCATTGTTTGGTCGTGTTCTCAACTTCGTAATGCCCTTGTTTCATCAGTTCCCATCCCCCCTCTCCGTCTGCTGGTGGTCTAGCGTCCGGTCATTCTGAGGGGCTTTGCTTGTGTCCGTTCCCCTCACTTAGCGCCTGTATTTTCAGAGACTGGCACGGAGGACCAGGCCAGGACCTCTGTCAGCGCTAAACTCCAGGCTCTAAATGAATAAGACGTGATCAAGCGGAAAGTAAATCAATGTGGAGAGCTGAGATTGAAGCTGAGCTTCCTGTGCTTGAGCAACGGAGCCTGGTGTAATCCTCTTACACACAGCGAGCCCGAGCTGCTTCCAGCCTCTGTCATTGACTCGAATATGGAATGCCCTCTTTTTTAAAGAATAGGTTAAATATGACCTCGTAATTATGCATGACTTTACTCATGAAAAAGGGGTTTCTCTAGGATAATTCATTTTTACAGCGCTGTACTGAAATCAGTAGGGAGGGAGAGGGAAGTGGGGCGGCTTCCTACCCTCCCTCTAACGTTACATAGTGCAGTTTCTGCAATGCTGATCCAGGAGTAGCAAAAACAGAAGCAGCGATATTGTCCATTTTACGAGTAAAGCATCACATCAATTTTAAAGCTGTATTTTTAAGGTAAATATATTACGTAGTGTTCCTTTAAAAGGCAAAAAATGAGTCGATGGAACAGGCACAAAGTCGTAAACAGTAGGCAGATATATAGTAAACGATCTGAAAGGGCTACATCTAAAGAGACAGTTCAAACCATGAAAAGGGAATAAACAGCTCAGTTTACACAGGAATGTTCCAGGGCAATACTTCACAACAAGACAGAGAACAAACGCTGAAACATATCAGTACTCTGGAGAGACAGACCTGTTCTGAACACACATACTGGGTGAGTAATGCTGCGTTCAGAGCTCATGGGAAGGTTGTATAAAGTGGGTGGTGGTATACGACTTATCCAGTTCAGGGTCGCGGTGGGAGTCTACCTGGAATCATTGGGCGCAAGGCAGGAATACACCCTGGAGGGGGCACCAGTCCTTCACAGGGCAACACAGACACACACATTCACTCACACACTCACACCTACGGACACTTTTGAGTCACCAATCCACCTACCAACGTGTGTTTTTGGACTGTGGGAGGAAACCGGAGCACCCGGAGGAAACCCACGTGGACACAGGGAGAACACACCAACTCCTCACAGACAGTCACCCGGAGGAAACCCACACAGACACAGGGAGAACACACCAACTCCTCAGAGACCGTCACCCGGAGGAAACCCACGCGGACACAGGGAGAACACACCACACTCCTCACAGACAGTCACCCGGAGGAAACCCACGCGGACACAGGGAGAACACACCACACTCATTACAGAGAGTCACCCAGAGGAAACCCACGCAGACACGGGGAGAAGACACCACACTCCTCACAGAGAGTCACCCGGAGGAAACCCACACAGACACAGGGAGAACACACCAACTCCTCACAGAGAGTCACCCGGAGGAAACCCACACAGACACAGGGAGAACACACCACACTCCTCACAGAGAGTCACCCGGAGGAAACCCACACAGACACAGGGAGAACACACCAACTCCTCACAGAGAGTCACCCGGAGGAAATCCACACAGACACGGGGAGAACACACCAACTCCTCAGAGACCGTCACCCGGAGGAAACCCACACAGACACAGGGAGAACACACCAACTCCTCACAGAGAGTCACCCGGAGGAAACCCACACAGACACAGGGAGAACACACCAACTTCTCACAGAGAGTCACCCGGAGGAAATCCACACAGACACGGGGAGAACACACCAACTCCTCAGAGAACGTCACCCGGAGGAAACCCACACGGGCACAGGGAGAACACACCACACTCCTCACAGACAGCCACCCGGAGGAAACTCACACAGACATGGGGGAGCGAGGAATCGAACCCACAACCTCCAGGCCCCTGGAGCTGTGTGACTGCGACACTACCTGCTGCGCCACCGTGCCACCCCGGACTGATGATGAATTTGTAATTTTACTGTAAACACTGCCACGAAACACAAACTGAATCCCCCCCAATCTCCAGAACAACACAGGAGTTCAGCAGTGTTTCTGAGGGTCACTGGGGGAGTTTTGAGTGTTGTTATTCTTTAAGCTGTTCTTCCTGCTCATTTGTCTGGGCTGTAACCATGACAATGGTGCTGAGATTGGATGGTGTGATTTTAACCATAAAATGCAGAAATTATGCTGCGTTCGATTGATGTTGGAAACTGGGAAATACCATTTTTCCGACTCCTAAATTGGAAAGTCATATTTACCGCTGGTAAACTCGGGATTGTAGATGATACACGAGTTTACGAAATGTGACGTATATCGTGACCTTTTACCTCTTCCCCAGGAGAAAATGGCAAATATGCATTTGGATAGTTTTATTATGAAAGTTTTCTGTAAATAAAAGCCAAATATTATGATCAGGTTTGTTTTTGGGGACGTGGTGTACAGTGGGGGACCTGAACGTACTAATCACCCGGTACACAACCTTCTGAAGAGCACCTGAACGCAGCATTAGAACAGGTTCTAAAGGTGGCCACACACTAGACAGAGCGGTAGACGTGCCTCCACCTGAACTTTGACGCTTGGTGGAGCGTCGTTAACTGCATTCAGGAGCCATTGTAGTCCGTCAGAGCCACACATTTGAGGAATGCAGGTTTGGGCTCATGTGCAGCTGCTCCTGAGTGTCTCATTATATTAGCAATGCTTTGTTATTCATGTTTTGGCAGAAATCTAATCGAATCTAATCTAGACCCCTGGCCCATTCTCCAGTGAGGTTTTAACCTGAGATCTGTGTTCTTCCCTTGTTCCAGTTGTTCATCACACTCTGATTCCTCACTGGGGAGATGGAGTTTATTAGATTTGGAGAAATGTGATCCAGCAGGTGGTTCACTGTGCGGTGGAGAGCACTGGAGGACCATCAACGGATATTATCCACTCTACAGGTTCCTCAGAGGAGAAATCAATCACTCTCTCCGCTGATTCTTACTTCTGTTATTAAAAAGCCATTATACTGACACCTAGTGGCCTGGGAGTTCCTCTGGTGTGTGGAACAGTGGAACTGTGTTCTCTGGAGTGATGGGGTTCCTCTGGTGTGTGGAACAGTGGAACTGTGTTCTCTGGAGTGATGGAGTTCCTCTGGTGTGTGGAACAGTGGAACTGTGTTCTCTGGAGTGATGGAGTTC